>NC_046366.1:11307894-11460394 GCF_011125445.2 Fundulus heteroclitus
GAGCGAAGTGCTCTGTTAGGAACATACGGGGTAATCAGAGCTCTGATATATGATGGAGCTTGATTATTAAGGGCTTTATACGTTAGAAGAAGAATTTTAAATTCTATTCTTGATTTAACAGGAAGCCAATGAAGGGAAGCTAAAATTGGAGAAATATGATCCCTCTTGTTGATTTTCATCAGAACTCTTGCTGCAGCATTTTGGATCAGCTGGAGGCTTTGAACTGCATTTTGTGGACTTCCTGATAGTAAAGAATTACAATAGTCCAGCCTTGAAGTAACAAATGCATGGACCAGTTTTTCAGCATCACTCCTGGACAGAATGTTTCTAATTTTGGCGATATTCCGGAGGTGAAAAAAGGAAACTCTGGAAACCTGTTTAATATGGGATTTAAATGACATGTCTTGGTCAAAAATAACACCAAGATTTTTTACTTTATTACCAGAGGCCAGATTAATGCCACCCAGATTAAGTGATTGGTTAAGAAGTTTATTTTTTGAGGACTCTGGCCCAAAGATTAAAACTTCGGTCTTGTCAGAATTTAGATGCAGGAAATTTAAAGTCATCCAGCTTTTGATGTCATCAAGACATGACTGCAGTCGAAGTAATTGATTGGATTCATCAGGATTTATGGATAAATATAGCGTATCATCAGCATAACAGTGGAAATTAATCCCATGCTGTCTGATAATTTTGCCTATCGGAAGCATATATATAGTAAAGAGAATTGGTCCAAGGACTGAACCCTGTGGTACTCCACAGGTGACCCTAGAGTTTGAGGAAGATTTATTATTAACATGAACAAATTGGAATCTGTCTGACAGATAAGATTTAAACCAGCCTAATGCTTTCCCCTTAATCCCTACAGTATGTTCAAGTCTTTGTAGGAGAATATTGTGATCAACTGTATCAAACGCAGCACTGAGATCTAACAGGACAAGTATAGACACAAGTCCATTATCTGAGGCCATGAGAATATCATTAGTGACCTTCACCAGAGCTGTTTCAGTGCTATGATGAGCTCTGAAGCCTGACTGAAACTCCTCAAGTAGGTCATTACTTTGTAAATGTTCACAAAGTTGATTAGCAACTACTTTCTCAAGAATTTTAGATAAGAAAAGAAGATTAGATATAGGTCTGTAATTTACTAACTCATCTTGATCAAGAGAAGGTTTCTTAAGTAAAGGTTTAATAACAGCTACTTTCAAAACCTGTGGTACATATCCATTTACTAAGGATAGATTAATCATGTCTAAAATAGTGCCACTGATCAAAGGGAATATGTCCTTAAACAACTTGGTTGGGATTGGGTCTAACATACAGGTAGAAGGTTTAGATGAAGCTAAAATTTTAGATAGCTCAGAAAGCTCTACTGCTTCTAAACAGTTCAAACACTGCACAGATTCTAAAGATTCCTCCAATGCTGCCTCACTTACTGAGGACGAGGTAATCATGTTTGGGAGGATGCCAATTATTTTATTTTTAATGGCATCAATTTTATTTATGAAGAATCCCATAAAATCATTACTACTAAGAGCTAAGGGAATGGATGGATCAACAGAGCTGTGGCTCTGGGTAAGTTTGGCAACTGTACTAAAGAGAAATCTAGGATTATTTTTATTCTCTTCAATTAATGATGAAAAATATGCTGCTCTAACTCTGCGGAGGGTCTTGTTATACAACAATAGTCTGTCCCTCCAGATTAAGTAGGATTCCTCTTGGTGTGTAGAGCGCCATTTTCTCTCCAATTTCCTAACATTGTGCTTCAAGGAACGCAGCTCTGAATTAAACCAAGGAGCCAGCTTCCTGTGAATAATCACCTTCTTTTTCAAGGGAGCTACATTGTCTAATGCAGAACGCAATGAGGAAGTCACATTGTTAGCAAAGGTATCGATTTGTGAATGGGAAGAAACAGCAATGCTGCCATCTACAGGGCATTTCTGCAATACTGAGGATATTAAAAAGGGGACAGACTCTTTAAGTTTTGATACAGCATTATCCGATAAAAATCTACTATAATGGAACCCTCTTTTGGGGGTGGAGAATTCAGTTAGATTAAACTCAAATGTTATTAAAAAATGATCAGACAGGACAGGGTTGTGAGAGAATACTGTTAATTCTTCACAATCAATGCCATATGTCAGAACAAGGTCTAAAGTATGGAGCCGAGAGTGCGTCGGTTCATGCACATTTTGAGCAAAACCAATTGAATCTAGGATAGTTTTAAAGGCTACACTAAGGTTATCACATTCAGTGTCAACATGGATGTTAAAATCACCCACTATAATAACCTTATCAGTATTTAACACCAAATCAGATAAGAAATCTGACAACTCATCCAAAAACTGAGTGTAAGGGCCTGGTGGACGATACAAAACAACAAACAGAAGAGGTTTTATTGCTTTGCAGTTTGGATGAGGGAAACTGAGGGTTAAATGTTCAAAAGAACTGTAATTATTAGTTGGCCTGGGACTAATTAATAAATCAGACTGAAAGATAGTTGCCACTCCTCCTCCTCTTCCCACAGATCTGGGAATGTGGAAATTTGAATAACTGGAGGGAGTTGACTCATTTATACTAACGTAGTCCTCTTGTAGCCAGGTTTCTGTGAGACAAAACAAATCAATCTGATTATCAGAAATCAATTCATTAACTAACAAGTCTTTGGAGGGAGAGCCCTTATATTTAATAGACCACATTTTATTATTTTATTTTTAGGTTCAAGGTGAACCATATTGATTTTTATTAGGTTTTTATGATTTGTTCCTTTTAGATCAGTTTTTGATCTGTTAAGTTTTGGCCGTGGGAAAGACACCGTCTCAATAGGGTAATGGGTGGGTAACAGTACAGAAGCTGCAGAGAGGTGTGTTAAACTACGGCTCTGCTTCCTGGTCTGGACCCTGGGTTGTCAGCATTTAGGAGAACTAATAAATCCGGCCAGATTCCTAGAAAGAAGAGCAGCACCCTCCAAAGTAGGATGGATGCCGTCTCTCCGGATCAGACCAGGTTTTCCCCAGAAAGTTCTCCAGTTATCAATGTATCCCACGCCGTTTTCTGGACACCACCTAGACAACCAGCGGTTGAATGATGACATGCGGCTAAACATGTCATCACTGGTCAGATCAGGCAGGGGACCAGAGAAAATTACAGAGTCCGACATTGTTTTAGCAAACTCACAAACCGAAGCAACACCAACTTTGGTGACCTCTGATCGGCGTGACCGGGTGTCATTGCCGCCAGCGTGAATAACAATTTTGCGGTATTTACGCTTATCCTTAGCCAGTAGTTTTAGGTAGGATTCTATGTCGCCTGTTCTGGCCCCTGGTAGGCATTTAACTATGGTCCCTGGTTTCTTTAGTGCCACATTTCTCATTATGGAGCTGCCAATAATTAAGGTCGGCTCCTCGGCGAGATTGTCGCTCAGAGGGGAAAATTTATTAGAAACGCAGATGGGTTGGTGGTGATCTGGGGTCTGTAATCTAGAGCTATGCTTCCTACGAACTGTCACCCAGCCAGCCTGGTTACCAGGCTGCTCGGGTGCTACTGCTTTAGGTTCGCTACGTGAAGTTACTCTATGCGGCTCCGCGCTAGCAAAAGAGCGGCTATCAGCTGGTTTTTCAACAGCACGGAGCCGGGTCTCCAATTCTGACACCCTCGCCTCCAAAGCTACAAAAACACTACATTTATTACATGTACCATCATCACTAAAGGAGGCAGAGGAATAACTGAACATCTGACACAGAGAGCAGCAGATAGGAGACTTAGTCAGAGCCGGAGAAGCCATTATGAGGCTAAGGCTTGGCTAGCGCTAGGCTAACGCTAGGCTAAAGCTAGGCTAGCGCCCTATTATCACGCCAAATAACAAACCGTGTGAAACACGAGGAGTTCCCAAACGTGATGAGCAGCCACAGACAATGTTTTAAAAGTGCTTATGTTTGGAAACAGATGTTACAGCAAAGAGGTTTAAAGATAAAAAGCGAGAGAGCCTGGAGCAAAGCTCCGTCGTTCACACAGCAACAACAGGAAGTGACGCAATACGCCTTACCGCAAACAGGAAGTCCGCCTTCTGGTGGATGGGAACGAATCACCAGATTTGAGGTTTTCTTTCTGTCTGATTGTCAGATTTAGGCCATTTCCCTTTTTTTCTTCCTTTTTTTCCTTCAAAGATCCAGAGGAAAATATACCAAAGGATTGCAAGACTATCCTAATTCATCCAATAAAACACAAAATTGCATCACAGTACATGATCGTGGTTAATGACTCTATAGAGCAAAAATGGTGGGAGTTCTCAGTTCTGATACAATTACATAATAAACAAATAATATGAGCTCATTCATCAAAACAAATGTTGATGGATGAAACTCACAAGTTACTTTAAAACCCAGCAGAGAGTATCCTGATGTATTAAAGTCAAACAAAACCCTGGAAATGTACTTTTTCATTAATTATATAATGGTGAACTTGAAATAAATCACTAGTATTTTGGACCAAAGCCTGTCTATATAGAGTGAAACTGTATTTTTATTACTTTCTGTGGTTTTTATGGCAACTACCATCTTGTAATTCTGTCACTCAAATCATGTTAGAATTAATGTAATTGTGACGTACCAACTGCACCAGGCCCCAGAATATGAATGTGCAATAGATCCAAGGCAATGGCCCCCGTCTTCAAACTATAAACTGCTCGGTGGGAAGAAGTCGTCACATCAAACTGGTTTGTATGTGACACTGTGCTTGACATACTGAGCTGCTCCAAGCACTCAGTGGCAGGGTATCACAGCCCCTCTCTGTTCCACACTGACAGATGTGCGATGGGTGCCCGGGACAAAGAAAGGCTCTAAGTGCTCAGCTAACTCATCAATCATGCTACAATCTAGTCCCCCTCTTCGTCTCACTAGCAGAAAGTGTGGGAAATGTAGGAATTTGTCACAAGAAACGTAGGCAATAGGTACGCTCAGCTATACAGGGTAATACGTCCACGTACATGGGAGCCTTAACTCCCCAGATACATATTCAGACTCAAACATTTGGATGTCATTTCAAGACGTTTCTGCCATTTTGGACACAGAATTTACTGACCTGTTGAAAAATGCCAAACGACTGACAGCTTGCAGCATGATGGGATGGTGCGTTTACATCTTCCTTGGTCCAGCAGTTTGCACGTCAGTTCTGGGCTTCCGTTTCAGTGGCCGCAGTCTGCTATAGCAAATGTTGTGGAGGGAGTCATATTATTATGTAGCACGTGTTAATGATGAATGCACCAATGTGTTGTACTAAGAATACGGCACATTTTACGTGAAAATGTCTGTATGATTTGTTTCACTTTAAGATTTTGAGACTTCTTTCAGTAACCCTTCAAGACTTTGGGGAAACTTTGCTCATGACTCAATCAGCCAGCGATTTGCATGTGGTACAGTACCCCTGTCAAACAGTGAACTGGGTAAAGCAGTTTCTTTACAATAAAAACATTGAAAAGGTGAAATGGCCAGTCTAGTGTCCTGGACTAAAGCCGACAGAAAATTCTGGAAATTCCGCATGTCTAAGAAACCCAATCCGGGGGAAAAAGAGAAGACCGAAGTCACACCGGAGCAGAGAGAGAGACTGAGGATGTCCTGTGGCCACACTCCAGATGTGCTGAACTCAGTCAAAGCACTATCCTCCTGCACACCTCCAACTAATTGTTGACTGCTTTAAGCTTCAGTAAATGTAAAAAAAAAAAAAAAAAAAGATAATGAATAAAATCATGTAAAATAGAATTGAACCAGGTTTTCCTGTCAATGCAGTCCTTTGGTTATTTTGTGAAACATTGCTCTATAGCAGGTTGAGCCACATCAAAAACGTACAAATGTTGAACAATAAAGATTTCATTTTTTTTTCTCCCCCTGAAATATCAGGTTATCCCGAATTATTAAAAAACTTTGGGTTTCGGTGTGAAGGACATCACCGGGAGAGCGTCTGATAAACTGTGTACCTGTAAAGCCCCACGTCGCAATTTGCCAACTTCTAAAATAACTCACTTGTGTAGCATTAGAAACCATATTTTGCTGCTGGCAAGTACTTAATCTACCTTCCATCTTAACACAAGTGTGTTACTGCCACACACACGCACACACACACACACGCATGCACAGCTGAGTGCCAGAAGCCTATTCAAAGCTTGATGTCCCTCAGCTTCACTGCAGGCACGGCTCCAGGTTCATTACAGCTGAGAGCTGCTCTGCTCAGGCATAACTGACTCTCTGGCTCACCATCACTTTGATCAACTTATAATTTTTGCTTCCAGATGATGGGCATCATCTCGACTTCTTAGCAAGTTGCGAAGCTTTTCACACGACGCCAAGCCAGTGAGAGACGTCAGCCAGACGTTAATGCTTTTTACTCACATGTGACACGCTTGGATACGTTTTGATCGGCGTGCACGATGATTAAAATCGTTTGAGGGTCGCTGTTAATAAAGTCATGAAAACACTTAGAAGCCAAGCCACCGCTGAGTGATGAAGGTGCTTTATTCTATCTTTTTTTTTTTTTTTTTTTAGCTGAATCTTGTTTGGGAATGACTTTGAGCCGGTCTCCTTGGAAACTGTGCCAGACAGTGTTTGGGCTGCGGTCAGCTCGAGGCACACTGTAATTAATAATCAGGTTAGAGTGAGAGGATATTGAAGTGCTTTTGCTAACCTCGCAGCCGGTGAGATTGACAGAGATACACACACACACACACACACACACACACACACACACACACACACACACCAAAACAGAGACAGAACTGTTGATGGTGAGAGAGCTCTGGGACAAAGAGGCTGATAAGTGTGCTTGAAGGTGAGCTATGGGGTTGTTTCAAACAATGAAGGTTAACAAGAGGCTGCGGCAATCTCAGCGTGATGGGAACGCTCTCGTCTACAGCAAAACTGAGCGTTAATCAGCCAACCAGCCTTGTAAGTGTAATTAACAACCTAGAAGCTCTAACTACTCTACTCTTCGAGGAGGTATTCTTTCTATTTAAAACCTCAAGGAGGAATCTTATCCTTTAAAGATCACCAATCAGTCATTTTGTCGTAAACGTTTGTCTCGGTGCTCCACAAGAGAAACCCCATCTGCTGGTGACACCAGCCCCATTTCCAGACAATGGGATGAACCCAGCGCCACCTGTATCTGTGTTATCACTGCTTCATGGGGGATGTGCCATTTATCCTGACAGGCAGACAGGTTGATTTATGGCTTTTATTATTTGTTGTGGGATGGACGATCATTCGCATGAAGGGAATTGTTTCCAAAGGACACAGGCCCAAGGGGTGTTCTTGTGATTTGATTTGCATGAACCTGATGTTGTAAATGTGGTTTGTTTGAGCAAAATGGCAGAAAATATTGGCTCTGTTTCCCATTTAGACCCTTCTTTTGAGAAGTATTGTTGTCCAATACTATATCTATACCTAAACAGGTCAGAGATTTTCTGATGCAATCTTCCCCAACCAATTTAAGGTGAACAACAAGTATCAACCAATTTGCACCAAAACACTTGTTTCTGAGTCAATAGTATTTTCTTTCGCATTTTTTCTTTTAAAGCATTTTGGCTGGTGAACATTTTTTCTTTAAAACTGATGTGTTAGAAGCAGGAAAAGGGGCAAGCATAAGGATCTGAGCAAGTTTGTGATGGGCCTAACTTGTTGGTCAAATTTTGTAATAGTCTATTCTTCAAAAGTGGTGTGAGGAAGGAACAGTGGTGAACCAGCAACAGGGTCATTCTGGGCAAGTGGCAGAGCAAAGACTGGCCTATGGGGTCGGTTCTGTGTGCTCGGCTCTTCTTCTAGTGCTCGGTTAACGCTAACTGCAGTAGGAACTACAGATGCCCGCGGAGCTGTGAGGAAGGACCGAAGCAGCTTTTTTAGAACGGACAGTGCAGTGATCACTTGCAGCCCATGCAGTGTGGACTTTGTCATTTTTCTGCATGAGGAATGGATATGTGTGTGAAGTCAGGAAAATGTGTGAGACTTGAGACCCTTTTTAGTACCTGCTTGCCTGCGGTTCCAGCCCTTCTTGAGTTGCACTAAAAATGTGATGTCAGAAGACTGTCAGCCACTGACTGGTTAGTGGCAGCATAACTAGTCACAGCAGACATTAATAACTAATATCTTCAAACCATTTGATCATGATAAAATAAGGCTTATCCAACCACTTCCTCTCAGCCACAGATAGGCTGCTGTTCCAACAGACCACACCATAGAAGATGGCTGATCCCACCACGTCTGGGCAAGTCCACCACCAGTTCTTTTGTTTTTTCTGCATTGAACATAAGAATAGGGACAGTGGATGCGGTTCTGGGGATTGGGCTGGCTGGGAAGGCTCTGGTTGTGGACCGTGGGAAAGGAAAGGGTGAGCATCAACAACTGGCAGGTTGGCAAGTTGGAGTGGTAGAAGCTGCCTTACGGACAAGATGATGAATAATGATCTGGAGGGCTTGAGGCAGGTAGTGGTTGTTGTGGATGAATGTGAGCAGAGGTGAGGCTCAAGGCTAGTTGGTACTTCCACGGTTGAGAGTGCACAGGCCTGATGGAGATCAAAAATCGAGACATCAGCAGCGACGGAGGAACAGCGGACGACTTGAGTGGCAGGAAGGCTCTTGGAACTGTCTGAGGAGTGAGTGATATTTTCCTGGAGAAGGTTCTTGGATACCCAGACTGGAACAAGAGGTAACCCGAGAGAGGAGCAGAGAATTAGGCTACGTTCACACTGCAACCTGAAGTGACCCAATTCCTTTTTTTTTGCCCATATGCGACCTGGAGCTGATCTTTTCATGACAGTCTGAACGACACAGATCGGATATTTTCAAATGCGACCCGGGCCGCTTGGATATGTGGTCCTGAATCCGATACGCATCTGACCTTTTCAAATGCGACCTGTGTCTGTACGGCCAGGTCGCATTTATCCGACCTGTACGTCACTGATACTTGACAAACGTCTCTAACGATGGACCTGGCTATGCCAAAGAGGTTGACAAAAAAAAAAAAAAAAGAGGTTGGCTATTGTGCGTTAACAAACACCTGTTGCAAGTCCATACAGCCCCACGACAACCTGTTTACTCGCTGCTATGGCCGTCGAAGATGTGTGTTTTTACGTAAGAGCGCTAAAGAGAGCCGTTCAGACGCACATTGCCTTTGTCATTCGAAAATTATGAATGAAGTCTGTATCAGTAAAGCCGCTCACGTCGCTAAAATTTGGCTCTCTTCCTTTTTGATCTTCTTAAAAAGATTGCGTTTGTAATGTGCTGGCTCTGGTTGGAGAATAACGTAAAGTACGCAAGATACGCTGCAGCATTACGATCCGTGTTTACTTCCGCAAACAATGAGCACGCTTGCTACGTATGACGTCATCGCGTCCTCTACTGCGCATGCAGTAGAGAGCTTCCATCCCTCTTCAGCAGCCTTTAGTACTTATCCTTAGCCTTTAGTATTTGCATCCACCCGTCGCGCCCTGCTAGAGCTCTCTGTCTACTGCACAGAACTAAAGTCTGAATTCTCAGGACAGACACATATCCGCAGCTTGCAGTTGGTCTGTACTCAGAGTTTAATAGGATTATTCCTGTAGATTTCTCTGAATAACTAAACACATTGGTGGGTAAAGAATTTAGTCATTACTATTTGTCATGTCAGAACAGAAAAACAGAAAAAAAAATAATTTTTGTGGCAAATACATGTGACTTTAGTGCCCCAATTTTAGATGTGCACATGGAATAACAAAGGTTAAAAAAAATGTTTGTTACCAATACAAGTAAACAATCTATTACTTGAAAACCTTCAAACAATCACTAAACTAATTATTACACTCTAACTGTGATTTCATCCTCTAATCACATCTATTCAGCTTCAAAATAAACCATTTATTCACTCAGATTTTATAAATGAAGACAGCTATTTTAAGAGGTAAACGTGACCAACAATCTGCAACATGAAAGTAGAACATTTAAAAAAAAAAAACAAAAAAAAAAACACTTGTAGTGCACTCATAAAAAAACTGAGAGCCCTTTCTATCTTACCACAGACACCTCGTCAGGAACTAAAGCAGATCATACAGTAAATATAAAATCTACTAATGAAAACTGAAGGTAAAGTAAAAACACTGAAAATCTAAATATAGTATACAATTAATATTTTTTTTTTCAGAAATGAAGTTATTGTCAAGATCTGAGATATGTTTTTGCCCACATGCAAGTGAACCACGCAGGACAAGAAATGGTTTTAAAACTGTTATTGATGAAATAATGATCGGTCTTGTGTCAGTAGGGAGGAGGTGGCTTAAAGGGAGATATTCTAGTCTGGTTTGAAGGCGAGGATCTGCAAGCTATCCAGCGGAATTGGTGTTGCTGAGTGACTGGCGAGTGGGAGAACAGAAAGGCAGAGGAATCAGACATGGATTAGTTACAGGAGACGACCGTTGACCTGGGAACTTTTCTTGGAGGTGCTTGAGGAGGATCAAAACGTAGCTTTAAAAGGAAGATTTAGGGTTAGTAGCTCGAGGAATCTGATGAAGCACCAAGATCTTTGGCTCTGAAAAACGTAGAGAACATAAAAACATTAGAATGCTCGGCAAGGATTTTGAAAAGATTAGTTTTGGCTTCAAATAATGCGGCCTCAGTGTCCTATTTGTGCTGGTCCCGAGCCCAGATAAATCCAAAAGGGTTGCCTCAGAAAGGGCATCCGGTGTAAAATGTTTCTCCAATTTACCCATGCGATTTTCAATGACACGATCTTCATACCAGAATGGTCAAGGCTAGGGTTAACGTCACTGGTGATGGTGACTGAGAGGGTACCAGTGGAAAATTGGCTGCTAATGCTCAGCAAAGAAGAAGAGGAGGAAGACGTATACATAGGCAAAAGGAGAAAAGGAAAGGCAAGAGTCTAAGACTTGGGACTATGAATGTTGGGACCATGACAGCAAAAGCAACAATTGTGAGGTGAGAGAGTGGTGACTGGTTTCAATGGACATGTTGGGGCAGGGAACAGAGGTGATGAGGAACTGCATCACCTTAAAAAGTGAGATGGGTGCTTTAGTTTATACACCATGACACCCAAATGTATCATGGTGTCACCTTTCTTTCTTATAGCTTTCTTTCAGCCAGCAGATTGGCAGTGAGCAGCAGCAGGTCGGGGAGGGGCAGTTCTGCTTTACTCTATGTGTCAAACAACCACTGAAAATTCAGCAGTTGTCATCACTTCCTCTGGGTTCAAAGTAAAAGGAACAATGCTGGAAAAGGTGTGTAGTTTTGAAATACCTTGTTGTGCAGAGATTTCAGTAATCGACTAGTCTTAATTTGGGAACCAATAATTGACAGCTCTTAGGTAAAAGGTTTTTCCTTTAAAACTTCATTCATTGTCTTTTTTTATTTTTAATTTGGAGCGATATTTTTGTCTAATGGAGAACAATGCTGTTTTTTTTTAAGAAGGTTCTTTGTCCTTCTCTCAACACTTTACAGAGCTTTACCTCTGTTTACTATTCACACCATCAAGTTCCTATTTATTCTTCTCTTTCCCTTTACTTCTTTCCTTCACTGTTTTTCATTCATTCTCTTTTTCCATGCTCACAATGTCTTTAACACATTCTTAGCCTCTCTTCTTCTGTCTTTGGTCTTGACGTCTCGTGCTCCTGCCTTGCCTCCTCGTTCCCAATTCGCTCCATTCCTCCCATCTCTCTCCGCCCCTTCCTCTCTCCTTTCCCCCGCCTCGACCCTTCGCTCGCCGCTCCGCCTCACCCTCCGATGATTGCTGAGCACATTTCATTTGACGTAAAGACAAAGGGCTGAGTACACATGTGGTTCCCCCTGTGTAATATGAAATATTAATGCAGGCATAATTCGACTCTCTGGACGAGGGGCGGAGGAGGTGGTGCGGGGGCGGTGGGCTCTTTTCTAATCACCAGTGACTGCCGTTTCCGTTCCCAAAGGACGGCAAGGCTGTCAGGAAGGATTGAGAAACAGTAAAGATAACAACAACAGAATGCTTACTGTTGGCGGCTTCTGTGGCCTATTTCTGTCGTGGTGTTTAATGGTTCCACTGGCTCATTGCCCACGTTACTGAGGCAGCTCGGAGTTTAAGTTGCTATGTGCAGCGTTTTCCAGCCGTCAGTAGTCATGCTAAAATTAGTTGTGATAGACTGGTCTAATTACCCTAAACAATTGGCAGTCTCTGGTATTTCATGTCTATAAGCATGGAGAAGGTTTCACATTCACTCCATCAGAGCCACATTCAACCACAGGGATTTGAGAAACACTTGTTTGTGTTTGCATCACGTTCATGACACCATATATATTCTCACACATGAGTGTTGCGTCACTGTGTTCATTTCTTTTTTTATTATTACAACTGAAAGCACAAAGCAGCGAAACATATTATGTTTTGGTCCAAACAGCACCGTTCTGCGTCGGTCTATTTGGCCAGCAATAATCCAATAAAATGTACTGATATGTCATATTTGCATAAGAGTATCGTGGTCTGACTATTGATGTCTGACGGCGGAACAAGCTGTAGACCCGTTTTGATGTTCTGCTGTGCAACTAATGTGTTCATCCAAGAGATATTTCAGCAATGCGTCTTAAATTTTTAGAACAGTAACCTTAGTAAAAACCACATCATCCATGCACTGGCATCTTGGCAGACATAACTGAATCAGAACTTGGGCTTTTTGGTTGGCTGTTTTATATCAGAAGAACAACCAACAAAGTATTAAAAGAGCATTCAATACTAATTGAAGGACACAATTTAATTGTGCGATCCATTTCTTTCTTAGAAGGTGAAATTTCCTGATTTGTGGTTGGAAGATTTAACAGGAATGTCCACACAAGGCAGTTTACTAAAGGAAAACATCAGACGCTTCTCACAAACCCTGACCTTAATATCCTTCACAAAAGTTGTATTTACTCTTTAAAGTTTGTGTCTCATTTAAGAATTTCCAATCAATTTTACTAAGCAGATTCCAAGATTGTTTGAAAGTGCAGATATCGCTGAGCCATCGTTATTAGTTTGCATAGCTAATAGCTGTTAGCCTGCTCAGGATTAAGCTGTTTGTCCACAAATCTAAGTTCCTATTCCATTTTGGATATTAATTGCATAATCATGTTGTAGTCAATATTTAAATTGTACTGAGTTCTAACTTATTTTTCTGAGTCCACATAAACCGAATGTTGTTTCATTCACATAGTTTTACTCAATTGTCCAAATGCACGAGCACTAAACACCCAGCACCTTCTTCCACATATTTGCTGTGCTCCCTAAGGCACCCTGTTGGGTGTATTCTCCAGTCTTCATGATGCTGTTTGTTAGATAGATTTCTCTATCAAATCTCTTGGACCCTCACAGGACAGATGTACGTATGTGTACTGAGATTAGATTACACATAGCTGGACTTCGGTTATTTAGGTGCCTTCTGACCAGTTGGATTTAGAGGATTTTTTAAGTTTTTATGTTTTTTAAAGCGTGAACCTTTATCCTGTCACTTGACACTTTCTACATTGACATTTTTAGTTATAACCTGACAAAATGTAAAAAATAGTTACATTAATAATTTTGCAATGGACTGGACTGGAGTTTTGCTCTCGATTGCTTGTGATAGATGCACCACAGTATTTGCTGACCATTTCTAAAAATCTCTCTTTTAAACTATATTCACTATATTCACCATCTTAGGTCTTTTTAGCTAAGATCTTTTAAGATTTATGTAAAAACAGTTTGCATTACTGTACAAACATTTAGAAAAAAAAATGCATAACTGTGAATTACTTAGTTATTTGATTTGCAAAGGCAACACTCCCTACTGCTAGTTATGGATACAAAGTCAGTCAAATGTTGACTTGCAGGCTTTGTTTTATTGCTGGAATGTGAAACAGTGGTCCATTCAGTAACTCTTTACTCAACCAAATAAAGTGAAGCAGATTTGAGGAAAAAAAAGAAAAACATGGAAGTTGTCTAAACTGCATCCTCCTGAGCACCATAGCAGAACATTTTTAACCTGAAGTGAAATGACACCCAGTCACCCAGACACAGACACATCTTTTTGTTCCTCACAGGAACCAGCCTTTACCTTCTCAAACATTTGTTTTTCTTCCTCTGACATGTACACTCACGGCTGGATCCCACATATACCGACAAGGTCATACATTTTCTTTAACACATTTAATTACTTCTGTCATTTTTCATTCTTTTCTTTAAAATATCCCAGTTTTCTTTTCTAACATAAAACATGTGCACGCACACGCACACACACGCACACACACACACACGCACGCACGCATGCTCTCTGTCATGGTCGTCTATAGTTGCATCACTGCTGAATTACCATGCCGTTCCGCGTTATTAAACATGACACTCGGCCCAGATAATGGAGCCTTTCTTCATCTCAATTTGGAAGGGTAATCTTATTGCTTTGATTAGCACCAGCTCCATTTGCATATCAAGGCCTCCCTACTTTTAATTCCTCCATCTCAAATCCCCTTTTTATAGCCGCAGATAAAAGGGATCTATCTATACAATGTATGTATCTTTCACTGGAATCTTTTTCTCCCTCTGCCCTCCTCCCTCCTCTTGTTCTTCTTTAACTACTTGTTCATTTGTTCAGGTTTTTTTTTTTTTTTTGTCTGTTCTTTGCGCATTCATCGCCAGCTCCCAGTCCTCTCTGTGAACTGAAAGATGTCTGCTATAAAACAAAGGGAGAGGCAAAAGCAAAGCATGACCTCATCGGCGTGCCGTTGGACGAGAGGTCACATCCAGCAATCCTGGTTACTCATTGTTCAGCTTTATTCTCGCAAAAAAAAGTTTCGGCAAAAGTTTTTCTTAAACCCAACCATTAAAGTATAACGACCGGTTTACAGCACGGACAATAAAAGGCAACAGAAAGTTGTACTTTGCTCAGTATTCTCTATAAATTGGGATTAAGTTTAGCCTTGAGGCAAATAAAACAATATTTGAATTGGGTATAAAGTGATAATTTTCTGTTTTCTGATAAGGGGATTTCTCTTTGGATTACTACTATTATTTGTACAATTTTCTTGTTTCAGATGACTTAACGCAATGAGCTACGGCGTGACATGAACCTATCACTACACGTTGAATGAACTGAGCTAATGTATGCCTTTGAATTTTTCTAAAGCAGAGCACCGACTCGTTTCCCCTTTGCGTCTTCACATTTTTAGTTGTTTTTTTTAAGGGCCAGTTTTGGGACCTACACTGTTACTGTTTATGTGAATGATGTGGGTCAACACGCAGGCTTCTGTCCATCTGTATGCTGATGATACATTCATTTACTGTTGCGCTCACACTGTTGCTCTTGCTTTTGAGCATTTGTGGTATAGATTTGACATCAACCAATCATGACAAGAAGACCTCAGACTGGTACTGAATGCAAATAAATCCAAGGCGATGTTGTTTTTCAGCCAAAAGAGTTCCTGCTACTGTAGCTTCAAACATGCCCTCAGAAGGTTCCTCCGTTTACCTTGTTTCATCCTCTTACATGTCTGTCACCTAAACACACCAGTTACAGTCTGTGATCCAGGGTTGTCATTACTCTCTATGATCCCTTACAGAGTCAGGAAAAACAGATTTTTCTTACTCTGCACCTTGAATTTGAAATCAACTTCAACAGGAACTGAAACTGTAGGATGAAATTTCTCTGGATGACTTTGATTACTCATTTAAAAACCCTTGCAGCAAAGTTTTCCCAATTTGTTATTTTAAACAATGTGACACTTTATTTGAATAAGTCTTATATTGTTGTTCTATATGAGTTTTTACACGTTCTAACAGGTCTGTCTTGTAAATGAGGACTCGTGTCTCAGTGATCCTCTCTCTCTATATAAAGGTATTTTTAATAAAAAAAAATAAAATAATAATAATAATAATAACAACAACAACAACAACAACAACAACAACAACAAACAAGTATTCTGGCTTTTAGGTTTTGTAAAAGCCAATGCAATCGTGTCAAAAAAGGTCCTCTGAAATGATTAAATTTGAACTGAAGAGCTGACGATTTCGGCCGAATGCAAAACAATACACATGGCAAAAATTTTTAAATAAATTATATCCATCATCCTGCACACATTATGCTTATCATTGTAGCAATAAATCTAAACACAGGACATTTCTTAAACAGCACCTGTTAGAAGCTACAAATGACTTGCGACTGAGCGACGGGTTCACCTTCCAGTAGGTCAATGACCCTACATATACAGCTAGAGCTAAAATTTAATGGTTTAGATCAAAGCTTATTCGTCTGTTAGAATGGCACTGTCAAAGTCCAGACCTAAACCCAACAGAGAATTTGTGACCAAACTTGAAAATTACCCAATACGACTGAGCTTGAGCAGTTTCATAAAAAAGAATGGATACAATTTTCAGTTTGTAGAAGTGCAAAATGGACAGAAACTCACACTTAAATATTTGCCATTTCATTAAGTGAATTTTTAGCTCTAGAAAGTAGTGACTCAGGCCAATGAATACACGTGCATGCCACCCTTTACATATTTAATGATTTACAAAATTCTTCAAACCATGTTGTATCACTTCCCTTTAGAATAATACACTACCTTTGTGCTGATGTACTACTTACAATTGCAATAAAATATTTTAAAGCTTGAGGTCATATAATGAAAAACTCTTTCTGCCATCTAAGGGTTGTATTCCAACAGATTTAACTGCAGATTACTTCCCCATCTTCGTCCATATGTGTACTCAGTCAAGAGACTTGTGACGGTTTTCAAGGAATGCAGCGTACAAGGTGTCAGAGCATTGTGTCATTCACCCATAAAGCTGATACTATACTACATGACACCAGACTGTGCTTCAAATAAAAAGACACCACACTATAAAATATGGTGGTTCAAGTGGGAATCGAGGTTAACAACTCTAATATTGATGAAAATAGCATTTTTACAGAACATTATAAAGCTGTTCTGAAGAGGTCTTTCTGTAAACTGTCTTCGCTGAAGAAGTTAGCCTCAGGCAATCTCTGTGCGAGGTTTTTCTAATAGTTAGTGTATTAGCTAGAATGTTAGCTTAGCAGGTTTTGGATTGCTCACTCACAAGGCAGTTAATTCAGCTGATACAATATGGTCCTGAATCTGCAGCTGAACCTGATGAATCTCATGTGAGAAATATCATAAACTCTAATAGATATTGTCTTTCTCTTTATGCCGTATAAAGGGAACTTGGTGACACTGATCTGCTCGTGGGTGTGAGCAAGAAGGATGAAGGAAAGTCGGAGAGGCGCAGTAAAAGTAGTGCAAGAGATAGTGGGTGTCTTTTTATAGGATGTTGGCCAATCTGATGTTTTATGCATCTATAAAGAGCTCCAAGGCCGTGTTGACTTTCCATGGCTTAGAAATTCTATCAGCAATCTGAAAATGGCTACAATGTGCAAGATGGAAGTTAAGTGCAACATCAGAAGCTTTTACCTATTCATAGTCAGACCTGAAAGCCTGAGGTGCTTCAGTCATATGGTTCTTATTGATGGAGAGTTTTCATCCACTTTGTGTACCCACACCAGTTTACTGTAATTGGGTGAATGGTGTGTTCATAAATTCTCTTTTAGGAATTGGTTGTATTTTTCAGTAGTCCGCTGCATTTACTTAGTTTCCTTCCACACATCAATCAGACAACTCTCTCTTAGGTCTAGATAATACATTTATTGAATGCAAAATACATTTCTCTCGTTGCATTAAGGCAAACATCCTTTTTTCCCATCCATGCCTGTCTCATAACAGGAAATGTAAATGAGAACATGACGGAAAAAAAAAAAAAAACTATACTAAGTTGAGTGACATCAAATTATGTACAGTGCCTTGTAAAAGTATTCACACGACTTGTAATTTACTGCCTTTTACGCACAATCACCAACCTCCAACATGAGGTAGTGCAAAGTCTGGAAAGTGTATTTATGTTTACTATTACTGAGTCAATACTTGAACTACCTTTTGTTTCGGGGTTATGTCTTCACCAGCCCTGCACATTTAATGAGCTATTTATTTTGTGGAAATAGCCCAAGCTCTGTGAGATGAGCTGGAGACAAGCCCCTTTTCATGTCTAGCCTGAAATCCTTCATTGGATTAAGCTGTGGAATTTGATGGGACCATTTTTACAGGAATATCTCTTTATTTAAACCTCTCTGGCTGAATGTTTAGGGTCAACGTCCTGCTGGACGGTGAACCTCTGCCCCAGTCTCAGGTCTTTTACAGCTTCTTACGGTTTGTTTTCTTTTTCAGGATTGTCTTGTATTTACCTCCCTCCGTCTTCCAATCAACTCTGTCCAGTATTCCCCGTCTCTGCGGAGGTATCTGCACGGCGTGATGCTGCCACCACCATGTTTTATGATGGCTATGGTGTATTCAGAGCGATATGCTGTGTTAATTTTCCACGGCATGTATGTAACGACAGACATGTGCACCAGTCATACATTTACATTAACAAGTCTGGGACGCAAGGAAAATGGATTCAGCCACAATTATATCCTACAACAGTCATCTCACCCAGACCTTTTCAACTTACTTTTGCTCTTTACTCCTAAACACCGATGCCAGTGCTGCAACTGAACTGATACCTCCAAATCACTGCTGGTGATAAGTTCAACCAGGTAGTGGGTCAACAAATTAACCAGTGTCTAAAGGGCCTATATGCATGGCAAGGGTTACTTTGTAGTATTGATTATATATGTGGTCCCTTACCAAATAAATGAATGGAATCATTTAATCTCATATTGAAAAGTCAACAGTTTGTATTTAAAAACATTGGAATATGTGTCAGTGGGTTCTACTGAAGAAAAAATGGTAAGCATTAGAAAAGCCAAAAAGAAATGTATGGTTGTCAAGCCCTTTTTGTCTGTCCAACTCTTTTGGCGCTTTTGGGGGAATTTTAATTCAGTCCTCTGACAGAGCATTTTTCTATTTGTGATTTTCCATTATGTTGAGGTCAACGGATTTAAAGGGGCTGTGGCAAAGTTTTTAGCTTGGCCTTTGTGGATTCTCGGTTGTGTTGAAGAAGAACACATCTTTCCCTTCTTGTTTACACCCAGTAACGTATTTGCTTCTCAGATTTGTTGTTATCACGTTGAAGACCCTTTCCCCTCTATCAGAAGTCCATTTTGTCACACTGAAATTTTAAACAAAACAAACACTCTGTTGGGATGATTCGTGGTGTATACAAGTCATTGTTAATCTTGGTAAGTCAGTCAACCTCAGCACCAGTTTATCACGTCATCAGCAATTTCAACCTCAATCCCCCAATGTTTTCAGAGACATTCAGGTTCATGTCATCATCAACCTAATCATCGTTATTGTTGTCATTGCAACATACATTTCAATGAAATGTGTCTTCTAACCCATTCCTTAGGGAGCATTGGACTGCCACTGTTTGGTGCCCGGGGAGCATTCTTGGGGTAAGGGTCTTGCTCAGGGACCCAGAGTTGCAGTCTGTCAGAGTCAAATTGGGTACTTGCAGGATTCTCAGAGCGCAAGCAAGCTGCTCTGACCTCCAGGCCACCGCTCCCCCCAAAATAACCTTATCTTCAAGTTCTGAAGAAACTTGTCGTGTTATGGGCAAAAGCTTGACTCTGGTGGGACTCAAACCCACAACCTATGAGTCGCTTCCTTTGAGCGGAGCTAGAGGTGCATTGCACATTGGAATTGTAGAATTTGGAGGGTAAATGGTTTTGCAGATGGCAAAAACGCTAAAACTTTGGTACTTTTGTAGAATTTGGATGTTATAGCAATACGTCATTAAACCCCAGTTATTTATTCAAGAGGCTTACACAACTGCCGTAGACACATTTTGATTGCCATGCATTATTTTACAAGTGATCAATGGAAAATGAGAAAGAAAAGGGAATGAAGAGAACAAAAGAGCAGTTCATAATCAAGCTTTGCATAAGTGCTTTTGCTCAGCTTTTATACCTAACAAGATAATTATGTATCCCCCTTAGACACATGTGTGCCTGCTAAAATGACTCCAATCATATTCCTCCTGAGCTTTTTTCATGGCCAGACCATGAATAAAAGCCTTGAATAAGAACTTGATTATCTTATTACAACCCATTCCCTTTACGAAATAGCAAACTCAAATACAAGGTTTGAGATTTAAAACAAAACGTTGTATTTGTTTTTTCAATCAGCCGCAGTAAAACCTGACGGTTATGACCATAAAACAATCGCAGGAGAGTTCACTGGCCGCAAGGTGATGTAAGAGCTTACCCCAGGTGAACCGTCAGCATTTTAGTTACTGCATGTGAACTCCACAAACAGCCATTTACGCAGTTTATTGCCCTCTCCCTTGTAGCCCGTTGTACTCATCATTTTTGGTTGTAACTGTCCTCTTGTGTGATCACATGCAGAAGAAGGAGGTGGCGAGACGCTTTCACTGTATAAAAAGGGAGCAGCACCGGTCCCAGTACCTTGTGCTTCTCTCAGCTTGCCTCAGCATCTTATCTCTCACTCTCCGACACACCAACGCTACCAGAAATGGCCTTCGCTGGAAAATGGGAACTGGAGTCTCAGGAGGGTTACGATGAATTCTGCAAGTTGGTTGGTAAGAAAAAGAGACTGAATTCAGAACTGTTCTCAGATTTTTTTTTCTTTCTTTCTCTCTGGTGTTAATCAGGACCTCTATAAGCTCATATGTCTCCTTCTAACCCTACGTTAGGAATACCTGACGACGTCATCCAGAGGGGTCGTGACTACAAGCAGGTCACAGAGGTCACGCAGAGTGGGAATGATTTTATCTGGACTCAGCATTACCCTGCCAACCACAAGGTCACCAACAACTTCAGCATCGGCAAAGAGTGCGAAATGCAGACCATTTCCGGAAAGAAATTTAAGGTAAGAAAGGAAGATTCGTTACCTGATATTCCCAATATATCCCTTCTGAGTTCAACGTCTGTGGACAGACATAGATAAGACAATGTTCCCTTCTATGTCAGCAACCTGAATTTGCAAAGTAAAAAGTGAAAAGATGTGTACTGTCGTCTAAAAGTTGTTCCAAGATGAATGTGGTTAATCAAATGCTTCGCTTTTCGGCGTCTTTGTTCAAACTAAATTGGGACTGAACCGGTGGGCTGCAGATAAGAACCTTAAATAGCATTAGAAGATGTCCTTGGGGGCCAGTGTTTTTAAGGGGTTTCTCACCAACTGCTAACTTTCGCTCTGTGTTTTCAGGCCACCGTAAACATGGAGGGAGGCAAGATGACTGTGAGCTTCCCCAACTATCACCAAGTCAATGAGATCAGCGGGGGCAAGCTCATTGAGGTAAACACACTCCCTCAGGCTTTTAATGCAGAGAAAGTCATGCAATGACAGCAGTTATTACACTCGGCTCCCCGCAGGGACCATTAGAGTCATCAGAGTTATATGGGCTGCGGCTTGGGAACGGGTCGAGCTAACGAGAAAACTGAGACGTGTGGCAACGCCACCGAATGCAACTTAACAAGCCATTTAGTCTCGCTGTTAACCTTTCACCTGGGTTAATGGGACGCAGTACTTCCTGTTTTCATACAAGTAATGGCAGTAAATTAATTCTATAAGTGGATGTTGCAATATGTATAAAATAGTTGTAGCATTAATTGACATATTATAGACACTTACAGCTCATTTTGTTAGGATTTATTGCACTTTTACAAGGATCTGTTGGAACATACTTCATGCTTTGATGATTTATGCCTTCTTCTCTCTGTCTTTCAGACCTCCACAGCAGGATCTGTCGTGCTGAAGAGAATCAGCAAGAAGATCTGAATCCTAACTGTCCTTTCACATTTTGTACAGTTAAAAAGGAGAGTTCAAAACTGTAGAAATGAGCAATAAATTCTCATACCAACACGAACCTCTGCTTCTGTCTTTGATTTCAAATATACATGATTTTCACCATGGAAAATGCATATGCCAGAACTTCCGCTACATTACAGGAACCGACCTGAGAGTCACGGAAATGCAGATGCAAAGCAGGGAGGTAATAACGTCAGGGACTGTTATCTTTTGACTTTTGTTTCCTTTACTGTATTCTTAGAACAGATCAAAATCAATGGAACAAAACTCCTCTGTGAGGAGATAGCAGTGAAGTTTAAATGGTTTTAAGTATTTATATGATGCATAGATACTAGCCGGTGAAAAAGATTCTTATCAACCTATTTTAAAACTAAAATCATACATAATTATATATAAAGCTATATCTTACACATTACGTAGCCATTTTGTTAAAAATCAATCCTGTGATCACTGTGGTTTGAATAAATGTCTGTCTGTCTGTCTAAAAAACATCTGAATAACAGAAATTGTGAATTGAGTTTCAAACTTAAATCACATAGGTGGCAAAATCAAAGATTTGTGACTTGGTTTGAACTGCTGCCCTAAACAGCTGTAGCTTGACTTCTCGGTCTGCCAATTTAGTCCCATTGACAATCTTTGTCTCATGAGATTGGGAGTGAAACCTGCACTTTGAATCGTCTTGTTACTGAAAAGTGCTATATGAATAAACTAGCCTTGCCTTGCCTTGCCTTGAAAGAATGCTAGTATGTAAGCTTCAGACTGCAGCTCTGACAGCCATATGCAAGTATTTTCCTGGGAAAAAAGTGAAATTGATTTATTAGACAGAGATGTTCACAGACCATGGGATATTTATTCTTCATAACAATTTGTTCATGTTTGGTGTATATTGATAATATTGACCATAGTTGTCTCTACCACTGTACACAGGTTTAAATTAATTTGGGTAACAAAGACATCATCTGCTTATCAAAATAAAAGCTGTTCCTGCTCTGTTCTTTGAAAATTATTGCTCATTTACTCACTACACTGTGTCTTGGTTATTATGTTGTAACTTTTACCATACCTTGGAATGTGTTTATTGTTTAGATTTCAGAGCAAATATTTTTAATGTAAATTCTGAATATGGTTTCCTAATAATGTCAAATATCTTCTGATTCAAAGTTATAAGAAGAACATTCACCCTATGGTGCAGTATATAGAGTATAACAGGAGTTTACTATATCAATAAAAAGAGAAAGTAAAAAGCATTTCTTTAATCCAGTTAGTAATTCCACTTTAACAGTCCATAAATGTTAGTTATTACGGTTTAAAATAATTAAGTAATACTTTTTACAGATTGAATAGTGTTTTAAAAAGATTAAAAGATCATTTTTAAATGTTCATGTATTAAATTAGGCCCAGGGGATAACAGCAAGGTATTTGTATTCCTATTTTCCATGCAATGTTGTGTAACAGGCAGACTAGATGGTATGCCTTTAATATCCATTTATCTTTCGATACATCCGTACATTTTTTGTATTCCCTTTTCCTAGCATGTTCTCCACTGTGACAGATTATTCTTGGAATCTCCTTCACTCCTTGATTGTCCACTGCAGCTCCTGCAGCTTTGACTTCCCTAAGTCTGGCCGCTCTGTAGATCTCTGTTCATTCCCTACAAAAACTCAAGAACTCACCAGCTCAAGCCACCAGAAAATCCTTCTGCCACACAAGAAGTTGTTGTGGCATTGAACACTGTTTTAGGTTATTTAATCTTTGATAAATAACTCTCGGTCTGTTAGGTATTGTCCGGTGAATATCAGCCCAAACCGTTGATATTAGGACAATAGTTGAAAGGGTGATTTGAGCACTGGCGTTCTTTTAACAGCAAACTCTGCACACGTGTAGAATAAAGAAGTGACAAATTGAAGAGAAGTTGTCACTCACTGACATTTTCAGACTTTAGAAAAAAGTTAATTTAAAAATCTAACCAGCTAGTGTTAGTCAACTGTACTACAAAAAGCATAAATTCAAATGCTTCAATCAATCAAGTTGGTTGGTGTTAACAGTCTGATAGGTGATTTAACTATAAAGTTAATCTTGCTGTCCTAAACGTTTCACCTATGGAGAAATGTTTCAACAATCATAGACTAACAGACACATTTTTAAAAGGTCTTCCTGGTTGCAACCAGTTTGGTGAAATTAATTATTACAGAATGATTAAAAAAAAAAACACGTTCAGCTGGTTCTTCCTGTGAGGAACAAAAATTGGCAGCAGTTGTGCTCGCCAAAGGATAGGAACCACAGACCCATGTGTTCATGTTTACTTTATTAATAGATGAAACATTTTGTTTGGATCTTTTTCCACAATGTTGTGTTTCCTGACAGCGGTTACCGCTGTGTAAATACAGCCATGTTCACGGTAGGCTACACTCCCACCTGCTGATCCCATCATGCAGTCTTGCTCAATCACTCCAAGCTGGTAACAAGCCTGATGTCTATCATCCAAGAAACAACATTACACAACTTTGTTTATAATGTACTTTTTTCAGCTAATTCAAACCAGTCTTTGAATCTCCTGCCCCATCGTCCATTTTTATGTCTTTTGCGCTGTTCCGTCGTTGGCTATCGTGCCCTTTCTTCTCCTCCCCCTTTCTCGTCTTTCTCTACATCTACCCTCTTTCTCGGTGGCTCCCAGCCAAGCAAACAATCAGTTAATTAACCAGCTCTGTCCCAGGATCATTGTAGCAGTTCTCAGAGGAGTGCTGTGAAGGCCCTCACGTCTCTAAATTTACAGCTTCATTAAGTGGTCTAGAGTAAGGGAGAAATCTTTTGGAATAAAATTGCCAGAATGAAGCCTGCCTGTGTGTGTGTGTGTGTGTGTGTGTGTGTGTGTGTGTGTGTGTGTGTGTGTGTGTGTGTGTGTGTGTGTGTGTGTGTGTGTGTGTGTGCGTGTGTGTGTGTGTGCGCGCGTTGGCCTTGACTCCAGAGCCGGTGACTCAATTGCTCCCTAATGAAAATAAAATCTCTGTTTTTTGCCTCTGAGGTGGCGATTGTTTTGGTGTAATAATGAGCCGTCCTCTCTTGCCGGCACAGACGCAATCAAGATCCCACACTCCTCCAAAATTAGGGTTGGAAGGCAACGAGCAAGGTGTCATTTGAGCATGTTTGTGTAGCCTGCCGCTGGTGCAATCACTCCGCAATATCGCTTCCTTTGTCCTCGCAGACAAACAGGCCTAATTGGCTATTTCCAAGGCTACTGTTTCTGATTGGCCATTCTGCCTTTTTCTGATTGGCCTCCATCTCTGCGAGCAGAAGTGGGTGAAAATGGCTTGTTAACATCTCCACATTGTGTTTCTTGTGCTGCATTTCTGATACTAAACATCAGGAACACTCAGAGCTGAGCCATAACAGCAACCTGGATACGTTCTAACTAACTACTTTGGATGTTTTTTAATTAATACGTTTTTACAACGTGTTATTCATTATACAACTTTGTTTTTCTTATTTTAGTAAAACTGCAGATTTAAAGACGCTTTTGGAAATGCAACAGAAACAGCACAGCAGTGCTGCAGCAGTGTTCGATTGGTATCAAAAGCTTTCTCAACCCAACACATTCCAGTTTTCTTTTAGCAAATGAAAACATAATGGCCTCTGCATCCACATATAAATATTCAGAAAATGCAAGATGGATTTCTACAGGGTATCTACCCCACAAACATGGTGGTGAAGTTAACGGACAATACCACTGTGGTGGGTCTCAAATCTAACAATGATGAGTCTACACTACGAAGAAGAGGTCCACAGTCTGACACATTGGTGGTCCAGGAATAACCTCGTCCTGAACACCAGCAAGACCAAGAAGCTCATAGTGGACTACAGGAGGTCCAGGGAGACTGAACATGCTCCTCTCTGCATACAGGGGGAGTTGGTTGAGCATGTGTATGGCATAAAGTTCCTGGGAATTCACATTTCCTCTGACTTCTCATAGACAGTGAACACCTCCCACCTGGTGAAGAAGACAACAACCTTTCTTTCCCAGGAAACAGGAACAGACTGGACTTTCTTCTCAGCTGTTCATAAACCTTTATAGAGGCACAATCAAAAGCATCTTGTGCCTCGATGTGACAGTGTGGTATGGGAGCTGCATGACACAGGGGAGGAAGGATCTGGTATGGGTGGTGAGGTCAGCACATGGGATTGTGGGATGCCGTCTTCAAGATCTGGACACGGTTTATGCTGCACAAGTCCAGAGAGGGGCCGGACGTATTGTCACAGATCCCACCCACCCGGGCAAAGCACTGTTTGTCCCACTTCCATCACGTAAATGATTCAGGAACATTAAATCAAAAACCGATACAACTAAAAACATAAAAGAGTGGGAATTGATTGAACAAATAATCTGATTTAGTTAGATTTGGATGATTTTCCAAAGATTCCAAGACTTTTTTTTTTTTAATTTTGGGTGGCAGCACTGTTTATACTTGTGTACCAGGTCAAATTGCAACGGCTTAATAGGATAGAAGCATAAATCTGTGTTTTTGGCAGTTTTGTTGATTAGATGCAAGACTTGACAGATTAGAAAGCCTTACCTTTATCTTCATCTAACAGGAGCTGAAGTAGCACAGATTTAGAGATCGCACTGAATACAGACTGAATAATCACACACGTGATAATTCAAACATAACACCAAACACAAAATTTAAAGGACCGAGCATAACGGGAATGAAATTTTATAAAACACAAATGAAAAAAAACTTGAATAGAAAAAGGTTTGGACACAATTACTTTTTGTGTTGATAGGTTTTCTTTAATTTGTTGTGTTTTACAAACCTCAGGGAACCTAGAAATGAGGACTAGGTTGAGAAAAAAACAGTAAGGGTGAGAGAAAGTAAGTGCTCATAGGGATAATGAAAGGGTGACATACCACAGTGTGATTGGCATTAATAACGTGGAATTACCTGAAACAACAATGGGAACACTGGCAATTTGCTTAAATCACTCCTGTCTTGGTGAAGAGCATTTACTCCTATTGAATGCAGAAAAAGTCATGGAGTTCAGAAGTACATTAGCACTCACGAACTACATGTGGGTCAGTGTGCTTTAACTGCTTTTTTTTTTTTTTTTTTTTGTAAAGCTCCAAACACAACAGCTCTTCGACACAAGAAAGCATTAAAAAACCAAGATTACTGCCAAAAATGCTAGGAATGTAAAAAACTAGCAAAAAGAAAGCTCTTCGTGTTATTAAACATAAGCATTCGTTTTTATTATATCTGGCATCTACCTTTGAAGCCATTATTATTTACTTTGGTCTTTCAGCTAAATCCCCACTGACTAATTGCAGTGATGAAAACGACTTCTTAAAACGAGCTATGACATCCATGTAAAGCTCAGTGAATACAAACCAACAACTCTTGGGATTTCTTTTGTTCCAGGTATACTATTGAATAGTGCAGATGTAGCATTTGAGATTGGTAGTCTCCAACTCATTGCATATCCAGCAACCTTTTTCAGTAATTTACTACAGTGCTGGGCATAAGACCCTACTGGTCAGTTTAACCATACTAGACAGAAACATTTGTACCCGCGATCCAACCATTTCCAAATAATTTACTTTAGCCATCAGTTTAAGCTTTTGCAGTTAAGTAGAATCAAGAATCATGGAGATCATGTACCCCTGTACAATTTAATTTACTTGTGCATTTATTGTTGGGGGGGGGGGGGGGACATCTAGCCTACTACACATCATTTCTGCTTGCAGAATAACCAGCGCTCCATTTAAATGTTTTGACAGTTAGCTGCTAAGGCTGTAACCTACAAGTCCAGTTACCTTGCCACTGGGATGATAGATATCAGATATCTTCCAGGCTTATTTCATATTTCACTGTGATATTACTTGTGTCCTTTTTAACACTAATACAGAACTATGAAGCACTTTACAATACAAACACTCATCGTGGCTGTATTTGTGGTTGAAGATGTTTTTTTTTAAATGACTAGAAGTAACACAAGGGCAAAATTTATAGTTTGACCTTTTAAAAGTTGTGTTGTAGAAAAACGCACATCTTTTATGCACACTTCTCTCATTTCAAATTGTTGAATACTATAATAACTCAGAAGCTGGAGACCTGGTAATGCAGCCAAACAGGACTGGCTTAAAAGGTTTATTGAGAAACTGATGTAGCAGGATCGGAAACTGTCTGGAGCACACTCTGGAACCACTGCAAGGCGGAGAAAAAGGTTAGCGGCTGTGGCCAACTCACGGGGATATAAAGTGCACTGAATAAAAGCCACTAACTTTTTCAGAAGCCGGGAGGTTGCACTGGTCCTGACAGATGGATCCAAGGGCTTCGTTCGAGTGAACTGAATCACTGAATGAATGATCTGCTTCAGGCAGGTTGGGTGTGGGGCAGAGAGAGAAAAGGTCCAGGCTTGGGTAATACATGATAAGGCACACATCAGGCAGAGGTTTCCAAAAGGGGCAAAAGCAGACAGGTTTTGGTGTGACACAGTTCAGGTTTTTGGTGTCCAGATATAAATGGAAAGTCCAACAGGGGCAAGAAAACAGGAAGAAATCCACAAAACAGAAGTGATCAATGTCAGGTAGTCAATCAAAAGAATGCTGGATGGTTTCTCACACTATGTTTTTTTTTTGGCAGATACTAGCTATGAAAGGCAGGACTATATAGGCAGATGCACAGGTGCAGCTCCTGAGAGTTAATGTGCTAATTTTAGGTGGTGCTGCCTAACTAATTAGTGGAACTGAGCACAAGAGAGCAACACAAGCCAGTGAAAAGAATGCACACGGCTGCAGAAGCATTACAGATACATGCAGATTTCATCCATGGATCCACGAACTGTTTAAAAGGAGACTTACAGTGAGTAATTTAATAATAGCTCCAAGATCTGTTTACATGCATTTATGGCTGTTGCGTATCATATCTTAAATCAAGACTTCCATTTAAAATTCTCCTTCTCACGTATAAAGCCCTTAATAATCAAGCTCCATCATATATCAGAGCTCTGATTACCCCGTATGTTCCTAACAGAGCACTTTGCTCTCAGACTGCAGGTCTGCTGGTGGTTCCTAGAGTCTCTAAAAGTAGAATGGGAGGCAGATCCTTTAGCTATCAGGCTCCTCTCCTGTGGAACCAACTCCCAGTTTTGGTCCGTGAGGCAGACACCCTGTCTACTTTTAAGACTAATCATAAAACGTTCCTTTTGACAAAGCTTATAGTTAGAGTGGCTTATGTCACCCTGAGCTACCTCTATAGTTATGCTGATATAGGCTTAGGGCTACTGGAGGACATCAGGGTCTATTTTTCTCACTCTGCTGAGTTTTCCTACTATTCTCCAATTTGCATTGTTTGTTATTTCAACTTTTGACTTTTTGTCATCTGTCATTTTTCTTCTTCGTAGTAGGTACACCTGGTCCGGCGTTCTGTTAGCTGTGACACCATCACAGCTAACAGTAGGAGGGCAGATCATCTGTTATTACCATATAACCTAGAAAAGATTCCTGGATCAATGTGTGCGTCTGTGCTTGTTGTGTCTCTGCTCTGTCTTTTCTAACCCCCAGTCGGTTGAGGCAGATGACTGTTCACACTGAGCCTGGTTGTGCTGGAGGTTTTCCTCCTTGTTAAAGGGGAGTTTTCTTCTCCACTATCGCTTTACGCATGATCAGTATGAGGGATTGCTGCAAAGCCATTGAAAACGCAGAAGACTGTGGCTCTACATTCTTTGAGGAGGAATATATGCTGCTTTTCAAGACTCAATGCAATAGCTGGGTTTCTTTAGATAGTAAATTTTTGACCAATCTGTATGATTTGATTGAATTTGACTTTGTAAAGTGCCTTGGGATGACATGTGTTGTGAATTGGCCCTATATAAGCTGTAACACCATCTAGGGGGTAGATCATCTGCTTTACCCTCTTACATAGAAAGGATTCCTGGATCAATGTGTGCTTCTGTGTTTTTTGTCCCTGCTCTGTCTTCTGTAACCCCCAGTCGGTCAAGACAGATGACTGTTCACACAGAGCCTGGTTCTGCAGGAGGTTTTCCTCCCTGTTAAAGGGGAGTGTTTTGTTTAATTTGCATCTATTTTTTTCCATCGTCAATGTAATGGTGGAATCTTTTGGTGCTCGTTTACAAAACATTAATTCTCAAATGAATTATTCTTTGTGTTTTTTGTGTTGTAGTGACTATTCTTTTTTATGCTTATTGTTAAGTAATTTATTTACAACTGCCAGACTTAATAGAATATGTTGAGTATTTAAATGGTAATTGGAAGGAGGGTTCGTAAAACTATTTGCTTTCTGAAAAGTATCAAAAATAGTAATAAATCAGAATAACTCCCAGAGATATTTTATTTTTTTATTTTTCCGTCTGTGAAGATATAATTAATAGCTTTGATTTACCATAATTCAAAGGCTTAGTAAAGGTTTTGTCCACCTCTTTCTCAGATATCAGCATCATCATTGTATATTGTATATTGTTCTGTTTAAACCATAAATGTGGCTCTTATCTGTGTTTTCAAACTCTTCCGTCCAGCCCAACAAATCAGTCTCCTCTCTGTAAAAAGCTGTGTCAAAAGCCAAATACGTGAAAGCCCACAGACTCATGCTGAGGTTCGCTCTATGGAGGAGTGAATACAGAGCTCCATAGATTGCTGAAGATCTCCTACTCAAGTCTATAGCTGAACAATGTAGAAAGCAAGCTGGAACGGCATGCTTGTGGTCGTGACCTCAACCTGACTGTACACTTCTTTTATTATATGAAAAAAAAAACGAAATGCAAAAACACTGCCTACAATGTCATTACTGATGACTGAAGAAACACCTAGTTTCCTATTGAGTTCTAATTTAACAGCGACATGAAAACGAATTTGGTATTTTGGGCTGTATTAAGAAAAAAACTGTAGATGAATGATGAAAAATGTTGAGGATTGTGGTCTAACTTGTCTTATACTGTATCTGACCTGCTGCTACAATGCAATGTGCTTGCCTATGCAATGACCTATGTCTCTTTAATGCTTTATTTCCTCTGTTTGTTTTTTATAAATAAACTTGCCTTGCCTTGCCTTGCCTTGCCTTGCCTTGCCTTGCCTTGCCTTGCCTTGCCTTGCCTTGCCTCACCTCGTGGAAAGAAAGAAAACAACAAAGGTCAAAGCATCTTAAAAATCCATGCAAACTCTCAGCTGAAACAATTACAGCTACCAAATCTATTCTGGTCATTTCACCCGTTTATCTATTCATTTTGTCACCTAATTTTGTCATTTTGTGGTCATTTTTTTGACATTATTTTGGCTATACACCAATTTTTACCTGACATGTGGATGTTTCACCAGCGCTTAGATGATTGTTTGAACTGATTCTCTATTGTGTGGTCATAGACTATTGTAATTTCTACAATTGATCTATCAGCAGGATGTCGATCCTGGTTACTTTGGTTGGACAAGGCTCTTAATCTTTTATTATTAAAGCAAGTAAAGCTGGCTAAACATGGATCAAAGCCACAAAAGTGGAAGAAAAGCTCCAATAAAAACTTTTTAGAAAATAACTTCCATTAAACTTAATGTCATGTGAAATGTGAGCATGTTTATTACTATTTTTTTTCTATAATTCATCAGTTGTAGCAGTAAATAAACTGATATATATTTTTCTTAAAAGGGAACATTGACCTAGTCCCACAAGTGAGCACTTCCTGCAACAAACAAAGCCTTTAACAGTTTTCTTGGCTTCACCCCTATTGCCACAGTTAAGGCAAATCTGTTTACCCTGACATGGAGTTCACCTTTTTTAAATTGGAATTTCCTTACATTAATTTATTTGCAACCTATAGCTAAAGCCATTATTTGCAGAAACCCATATATACAGTATCTATAATAATAAGACCACGATGACATAAACAGGACACTTTTCCAATACTGCTGAATAAACAAGCTGGAGACTGAGATGAGAGTATGTCAAATAGGAGACTACACTACTGAAAGAGCTACCCCCCCCCCCCCCCCCCCCAGCTCCCAAGAATGCATCCAAGTTCAGTTAAGATATTCTAAAAACCTTGTGATAACATGTCAAGTCTGAGGAAGCCAAACTTAAATATTTAGGCCTGATTCCCTACCAGAAACGGTAGTATTTTAATAAAATAATATTTTCTCAAGGTTGTTAATACTCTTAAGAGCCACTTTTAATTGACTGTCTGAGATTAGAGAAAATAAATAATTTAGTTGTGATATTAATAAATATTTCTTCAGAAAATGGACTAGCGTAAGGAGAATTGGTGCTGGTTGGCTGCTTTGAATTGTACGTTTCAAAAGCATTGTAAGTGGTGAAGTTTAAATAGCCACTTAAAGAGACCCCAGTGTGAACGTGTTAATAAAGCCAACCAGTAAATAAGCCATTCATCCATCCCTTCATCCATAAAGCCCCACTCCTCGTGCCCTGTAACCCAGGACAGGGCCTCTCCCTGGGGGACAGTAGCCAGCTTTGTTTCCCTATCATGCCTCACATTCCCCAGACCTGCCCTGGTTCCCTTACATCGCTGCTCTGTGGGCAAGGAGTCCAACTGGCCTTCCAGTCAAGAACCCAGCTTCCATCCATACAGCCAGTCAGCCATCCATTCATCCATTCATGCACCGAGCGACTGACTCCTTGTACCCCCCTATGGCCCAGAACAAGGCCTCTCTCTGGGGGACAGTAGTCCGCTTTGTTCCCCCTCCTCATGCCTCACATTCCCTAGACCTGCCCTGGGTCCCCCCTCCAGGCACAGGCCAGTGGGAGGGGCAGGGGTCTCTGCTCAGCCCCATTACCCTTTCTTTTTTTTTTCTCGATATTATCACTTTCTAAGACCACGTCACCATCATATCTTCAATTATTCTGTAACAGCCTTTCTCTCTGGCCACAAGCTTTTACTGATGCCCTTCTTTTTTTTTGTTTGTCGTCGTAGTCAATGACCCTGCCGGTCCCTTACATCCAATCTCCCTGAGCTCTTACCATGACCTTCGTCGAATATTATTTGCCAAAAATATTTTCGCCGTGTTGATTAACCTGTGATGAGCGCCAGAAATAATGCTGTATGCTTCAAACACCAACTTTCCTAGGGTGATGACAGCTTCTGTGATGCAACCTGACCCCCCGAGCTGATCCAGGATCCGCACCATCCGCCGGCTCGCCCCATTTCAGCCACTCACTGAACACAAAACACATAAAAAAAACCCTGATCCAGTGCCAGGGGCTGTCTCTACCTACAGCCCACTCCTTTTCAGCGAGAAGAAGGGTGAAGGCGTAGGCCATAATTAAAGATGGCGGCCTCGCCGTCGCACAATGGCTCAGCACAGAGCCGGCTTTTATTGCATGTATTTTTCTCAACAACAGGAGAGTGGGCAGTCTACCCTCTGTGAGGATTTAATTGGTTTAACAGCTGGAGAGGAGAAAGCAGGAGGAGGAGATAGAAGGAGGAAGGAGAGAGTGGGGGGGGGGGGGATAGATCCAGCAGTGGCGAGGAAACAAAGACATGGAAGAAAAGTGTGAGTCACCAGGATTTCAAATTTACTGTGTTTGATGTTGATAAATTTAGCAGTGGGCAGATTGACTTTAGGTACCGTGTAAGGGAGGGAAGTTAATAATTTGTGACCCTGGGACTCCATTTACATGCTGTGTTCATGAGCATTCAACTTCTTGCCTGAGGGAACAAAAAAAAGAAACAGGTGTGGGTTTCCTGGCAGGTAACATTTAACCTGTGGCACTGTGGATATTATTACATAAATCTTAAAATGAGAGGGGGTCTGCTTGTTCCAGGATTTTATAGAAACATCTTTCTGCTCTCTCACACTTCTCAGGACCAGGTGTGTCGGTGTTGAGGGTGCGTTTTCACCGGTTTTGTATTTTCCGTGAGATTGGTTCATGCTGACAGGTGTCTTTGTTCTGCCTTTGCCAAGGAAAGAAAAAAAGTGGAGCCGAGCCTTGAGGTACGGCGAGGCTACAAGGGTCCTTTGGAGGAGCCGCAGTTGGGCCTGGGGTCCTACCCTCAAAGGCTGAGCTGGGCTCACGTTAGCACACAAGTAGTAGAGCAGACAACGGGATTCAAAACATATTTTCAAAATCATATGTTATCATCTGACAAAATACTAAAAAGATAGAATGCTTTACAGCCAGAAAAACATAAAAAACGTGTAACAAAAAATGTTTTGGAATGCCTCTCTGAAACGGCAATGCAATAAAAAACAGATGATTATGATATGTAATCTGAAACAGGGTAAAACATACTGGTGTAAATAGAGAATAGGTTTCAAAGGGGTGTTGGGGGGGGGGGGGGGGCTTTTTTTAAGGACAATATGATGGATTGCTGTGTGGCCACCTAGTGGCAAGACAGAATAATATTGGAGTGAGCACTCTTACTTTCTCCAAAGATGTTAGAGAAGAAAAGAAGGTGAACGGATGAAGAGGACAGATTTCTACTCACCTATGAAAAATAGTCTCTTGAGATACTTTTGCACCAGAAATTTTTTATTGTTTTATTGAGTTTTCTCTTGATCAGTGTAAAATATATGCACGACATTGTGCACGCGCGCGTGCGTGTGTGTCTGTGTGTGTGTTCCCCTCCTTTGATAGGTAAACTGCTAATCACTCTGCTGATTAATGGGACCAATGGAAGAAATAAGTGTTTTTACTGTCCTTGGATTGGAGTGGCTACAACACAGGAGACAAAAACAAGGAGAATAGCCTCTCTTTTGCTGTGGGGAAATTTCTATTATACTACATATTATATTCTAACATGTAGTTCTTTCAGCAGTAAAATATTGGCTTTCCTGTGCAGCTGGAATCAAGAAAGGTGCTTATTGACTGTCTACCAACAAAACTATGCAATATGGTAACTCCAATGACTTCTGCTGTTACTGTCAGGATGCAGCTTGTAGGCTGCATGCTGAGCCTCCCTGCCTCTCTCCCTTCCCTGCGCAGCCTGATTGGTTCCACTTGTCAGGCTGTAATTATCTCTGATTTGTTTCCACCTGTTGTCACCTCTATATGTACTCACCTCAGTCTGTTCTTGTTGCCGGTCCGTAGTGTTCAACTCCTGCTCTGTTTCAGCCAGTAATCCTGTGTCAGCTCTGTTTTTGCTCAGTCACAGTCAGAAGCTCCGTTCCGGCCTCGGCTTCCAGTCTTCGGCTCCGACGCTCTGCCTTCGTCTCCAGTCTTTGGTTCAGGCAATCCGCCCAGATCTCCAGCCACCCGCTCCGATGCTCTGCTTCTCGTTTCCTGCGTCTTGTCTTGGTCTTCTGTGAAGTCATCAGGTCCTGGTCAGTTTCTCTCCGCTCTACTCCTGTCAGCCAGCTTCTGCACCCAACAACTCTGCCTGGAAAAAGACTTTGTTTTTTTTTCATGTCATTCCACACCCAACTGTAAAATAAACTCTCTTAATATCCAACCCTCTGTGTGCGCGCTATGTCCGGGTTCATCCTCAAAAAATATCATGACAGTTACTAGATTCAGACTCACTTTGTAATTGGCACCTGCATGTATGGCAGGTAAACTAAACTTTTTAGTTTGGTATGAATTTACAATTAATACTTTTGAGATATTATTGTTCAAAATTATATTTATTTTATATCCCATAAATTCCCAGTTTCCTAGCTGTTAAATATTAAAATTTATCGTAGGTACCTCAGCGCAGCACTTTATTTGAAGTAACTATCTGGCCAAAGAGCGTCAAAGTTATTACTTTGCATTACAAAGCTGTTGTGGTTGAAGGGTCGTTTCCTTTGGGTTTGTGTTTGTAGAACAGTTTAATTGCCATATTTCCCCTATTTGTTTCCATTGTATACCCATAGAAATCCCATTTCATACTTATGCTTCCAAGTCGTTTCAACACAAAATCACAAGGATGGTTTCGGTATAGACGGATTCTTTACTTTAGCGTCTGGTTATGCAGATCATAGGTTGTAGACTTAGCTCTATTCCCAGTTGAGCATGTTTGTGAGTCTGCGAACCCTATGCTGTCGGCATGGGTGGCTTGTCTACCCAATGTAGAACTCTCTCCTTGAGGGTCCACAGGCAAAGAGGAAGATGCGAGAAAGGCAGCTTAGCTTTGCTGCAGTGCTGGCATCCCCCTGCTATGATTGGCAGTCCCCTGGGGGCCTGTAAAAGTCTCACATTTCTGATCTCACGTTATTTTCCTGTTATCTGATTTCACAACATAATCATGACTGCAAGACAGACAAAAACTGCTTTTGTCTTGATCTGAAAATGTTTTGCATAGAGATTGCTGTTGAACCAAAAGAGGTTTTACCAAACAGCCCCTTCCAATTCTTGCCAGATACGAGAAGAACCACAAGGTTACTGAGCACCTGAGCAGTACGGCCTTTCAAACATTTAGGAAATTAGCAATGCCTGGGTATAGTGCAGGGTTTTAGGTTTCCAAGATACCTAAAAAAAAAAAGCTATTTGAACAGGAAACTTCAATAAAAATAATAATAATCATCTTTATTGTCCACAGATATAGAACTTTCCCTTTGGCTTCACACAGTAGTTAAATAAAGCAAAACAAGGTCACGAGCAAACAACAGGCACAACCTCAGGTCTGAATAATGGTCAAAAGTGGAGCAACATTACTGCGTTTGGGATGAATGATTTCTTACAAATGTTCATGGTTGCTCTAGCTGCTCTGTATCACCTTCAAGAGGGGAGCTAATAAAATCCCCAAACAGAGGGAAACCTTGGTCGATCACAATTTATTGGGCCTTTTGTTTTGTTTCCCATTTCTACAAATCTCCCAGCATCCTTTGCAGATGATATTGTCTGTTTTGGTCCTTCACTCCCAGATGCCTGTACCAGGAACACATGTAAAAAGCTAAAACATCTTCAATAAGATTCTAAAAGATGGTGCCTAAAATCCTTTTGCTGACATACGTTTTTAATTTACGTAGCTTTTTAAAAATGTAATCTGCATTGGCTGATAAACATAGAGCGCTAGCATTAAACTTCCAAGACATTTAAATTTAAAAACCACTGCAACAGGATGATCAGTGGGAAATGCTGACACTGTGTTGACCTGCACTAGATTTGCTTGCTTTCATTAGTAAACAAATCACTGGTCTCACACCATTCAATGAGTTCATCATTGTTATTAAAAGTATCACCAATACTGTTGTATTGGGTGGCCATTGTTTCATGCAATGATGCTCCGGTTCAGTGTTTGGTATGCAATATTGTCACTCTTTAGCAATGTTTGGCTGAATTTTCATCTGATTTGCATTCACTTTATTTCCTTGACATTTCTTTTTGTATTTCTACCTTGAGCTTCAAGCCCGAACACAACTGAAAAAGGAAAAGTTTCTATGAACCATGATATAGTGCCCTTTAAACAGACCATATTTAAAGGAAACATTTGCATCCCCATTAAAAGCGTCAAGTCTTCACTTAGCCCACACATGAGGAGTGAGATACATCACACTTTAAGTCCCTATCAAATGGAGGTATCAGGTTCAGCGTGGGAGGATGTAAAGAGGAATGGATGGTAAACGTGTAACAAGTTGAAGGTAAGGACCTCCCACCGCAGCACCTCAGCAACAGAGAGGCTTATTTCACACTTCATTTCATACTCGTGTATTGAACAAAAGCACTTAATATATTGCAAATGTGGGCAAACACCAAACAAGCACGCTGAGCTATGAACACCGTAGATGGCTGAACATGAAGATGGATGGGATTTCTGTGCCGGCTACCCTCTTGTTGATGTAAAGTAATGTGGAAGATGGCGGAGTCCAATGGAGAGCCGTGGTTTAAACTGGAAATATGGGCTCCAATCCTTTCAAGTAATGTGTTTATTTTGGACGATTGGGGTTCAGTGGAGTTTTAAAGGAAAGTTTTATTAAACAGTAAACTGAGAGCACTTACCGATACATGGTGGTACAGGAGGGGAAAACGTATGTCTGGGCAAGCTCTTAAATATTTGAAGATGAAGCAACGTGTTTATCAGAGTTTGTGCTATTCAGACTAAAATTAAATTGTGTAGCATTCTTTTTTTTTGTTGAACTCCCAGTCAGCACAGGAGGAGATTATATCTGACCTTAAGAAAGGGCAGAGTGGGATCGAGAGAGAAACAGTGAGTGGAATCTAAAACAATGAGCCTCCCTCACAGCAGTCACTAGAGGCCTCTCAGGTGACAGATTCCACCTCTGTGGTAGGAATCCCAGAGGCAGGAGGATGGTGAGTAGCTGCACAGCGCTGTGGTAGACAGGTTTTACCCAGAACTAATTAAGACTGAGTCCTGCAGAGCTATCATGGTTGACAGGCCTCCAGGTCATACCCTTAGGGCTGGCACGGCAGGGCGGTGGTGCTCCTAGTCAAGCTGTAAAATCATCTACTGTATTTAGCCTTTAGCAGTCGGTGGCTTAACACCTCGACATGTTGAATGTAATGCATTTGTTGGGTTTCCATGTTTTTAGATGGTCTGGCAGGCAGGTTTTCTTCCAGGATTGACCTGTATCTAGTTCTGTTGGTCTCCCATTTAATCTTCCAATCAAATCTGACAAAAAATGTAAAAAAAAATATCACAGCATGACTCAACCACCAGCATGTTTCACACTGGAAACGGTGTCTCCAGCCTTTGTTTTACATCACAATGCGTGGCTTCTGAAGGCGACCAGTTGCACTGGATTTTATTGTAGTGTGTCAGAGGACAAAATGGCTAAATACAAAACTGGTTATATTTGAAAACATGTACCATTTTGCATTCACTCCAAAATTATGCACTACGGCGTGGTGGCGGATCACAAAAAAAAAAAAAAAGAAAGAAAGAAAGAATGAAATACACTGAAGATTGTGGTTGTAATGTGATAATATGAAAACGTGAAAAGGTTTAAGAGGCATGCATAGTTTTGCCGGCCACTGTGATATTATGAAGCACCTCTTCAAGGTATTGGGCCCATCCTTTCAAAAACCCAGGCTCCTTGTAAAAAAGCTTGGTGTACAAATCTAATTCACACAGTGTAAGTTGAAATGAATAAGGTGTCATCTCCCGATAAACATAACTTAATGATGTGAACAGAAGTCAGGAAATGCTACCTCATAGTGCTGCACATATCTGACTGAGTCTGTTTAACGAATCAGTTCTCTGGCTAAAGGAATCAATAAGAGCTGAAACGTAGCAGTTTTCATGTCATCATATATCTGCGATAGAATTGAAATAGTGTTAAGCTTTATGATTACTTTAACACGTGTACTGTCACAAACAGAAGCTTATAACATTTCACTCAACCATTGTTGCAAAAGAAAAGTTGCACATTCAGATAGGACAATTGTTTTACTCCTCATATTGCAAGTACTAATGTGTGAAAAGTCAGGAGTATATGTAATTGCATATGAATAAAGAAATAAACTGTGGAAATTGAGCGTTTTGCTGCAGAAGCTATGAATGCTTGCCATTTGAACACATCAGTTGTTGAGCGTAGTTGGATGTTATGCCTGTCTTGTGGCAAAAGGTTAGTTTTTACCTTTTTGAAAATAATCAGACTCCATAAAGCACTTATTTCTTTGGTAAATCCAAGTACATCTCCTTTGTATATCTAAAGTTTGTATTTTTGTCACTCATTTCAGAGTTAAACTTGTACATTATATGGATTCATAACACAGTAAAACATTTCAAGCCTTTTTTCTTGTAATTTAGGTTAGTGTGACTAATGCAAATGGCTAAAGTGGATAACAAAAAAAAGGTTCAGTGTCTCAGAAAATCAGAGTATTACATACCATTAAATAAAATTATTTTAAAACAGAAAATATGTTTATTTGTATGTAATCAATACTTGGTTGGACCTCCTTTAGCATGAATTATTGGATCAATACAAAGTGCCATGAAGGTAATCAGCCTGTGGTGCTGAGGTGTAATGGAGGCCCAGATTGCTTTGATAGCAGCCTTCAGGCCATCTTCATTGTTGGTTCTATCGTTCATCTTCTTTGGAAATGGCAGTGTGAACAGGTACCCTGGCCAGACAGCGTGATGATGTGTAGCACTCTCCATTCTGCACATTATCAATCTTGTACTACTTCCATCGAATCCATTTGGGGAAAGGAAGGACATTCAGCAGAACTTTCCGTGCTGATTGGACGGAATGGCGACACCTAGTGGCCGCCTACCAAAGGTTGGTTTTAGCCAATCACCATTTCAAACACAAATGTAAGCAGCAGACATCATGAAAAACCACAACAAGTTAGGCTAGTCGAGGCACTTCTTGCTGTTCTTCTATCAAAGAGGAAATTGTGGATTCTTACAAAACAGATGTGATAGCAACACGTGTGTCCTCCTGTGCTGCCATGTTTATGTTGGTATGACTGTGGGCCTGGCAGCTCTTGCATTTTTCACAACCTTTAACCATAAAATCGCAACATGATTGGTCCAAACTGTTTTTGGTTCGGTCACAAACGGTTGAAGCAGGAGCAGTAGAAGATGGATTCCCATGTGTTTGTGAGCACACAAATACCGCAAGAATTCAGCTTGCAGGTAAGGTTAGCGGGCAGGATCTGGAGCATGAAATCAGTATCTCCATAAAGCTTGTCTGTAAAAGGAAGCAAATCATCACATACTGTGGAAACGTCACACAGTACCTGTAGACAACCTGTATTGTGTACCTCTCCATTCTTTACTCAAACTCAAGGACCTTAACTTCCAAATAAAATGCTAATTTTAACTTAATCTGAAACAAGAACATTGAGCCACAAAAGAAAAAGTCCAGACATCTTTCTCTTTAGGCCATGTAAAATGCTTATAACTTTGGTGCTGGTACAAGATTTGCTAAACATGAGGAATGTAAAGTTTTAGTCCATGTCCTTGGTACATCTGTGTACGGTGGTTCTTGAAGCACTGAAAGCAGCTGCAGTCCACGCCTTGTCGATCTTTCCCAAGCTTTTAAATGGACTTATAGTCCTATGTTGTGCCAGTTCAGACGTGACAGAAAGCGGGCATCAATTCGGGACGTAACGGACTGCGTTACCCATGATGCAATGTGGTCAAAATGGCCACCAACTCCCATCACGCAACACGGCAAAATGGCCGCCGATCAAGATAAGGTTGCTATGGTGATGGCTATAAAAGCCGATCACACACGAAAATCTTTCTTCTTCCCTGGCTTTTGGCCAACCCGAGAAGACACAGCTGATTCCGTTGGGGTGATTCCCACGCCACGTGTTCGATTGCTCGCTGGACCGAGATTTTTCGACGCAACGGTTATTCCCTGCTTTATAACAGGAGGTCGACTTAAATAAGTACTTTTAAATTCCCTCTGATCAAAAGACTGAGAGACGCCGGATTTCCCAGTGATCGAAGAGGACCCCGCTTTGTCTGGCCAACAAAGCGACTGTTGAACCCGGAGGAAGAAACGAAGCAGCTTCTTCCCCGTCCCGCTGCAGCCTGTGGACAACTGCGCTCGTCAAGGCGCGTCCAGAAAGCCGCACACTCGGAGCGCTCCGGACCAGCCCCGAGGCAACTCAAAGTAACGGGGTTTTCCCCTTTTATTTCTGTCTCACCAACAGGGTGTTTTAGAAGTGCCTGGGCAGGCGTAGAACTTTGTAGGTGTTGGTTAATGCTTTTATTCCACGACGAAGTTGGAATTATTTTGCTGAACATTTTCTTTGTATGTGCATGCATTTTACAATTGATTTGCTGTGTTTGATTTGTGATCCATCAAGAACCCCGCCGTGGGTTACCGCTTCATTCCTTTCCATCTTCTTCCCTGCTTCCCCCCTCTCTCTCTTTTCGCTTCTTATCAGTTTAATTTCTTTGTCCGAGCTCAAGTCGCGGGCTTTGCTTTAAACTCCCAGTTAGCTGCCCCCCTCTCGAAGCGAGGCATTATCCTATCAGCGTAAGCGTGGTTACGTCATTAGGACCTCCCCTCATACGTCATCGTAGCAGCCATCTTGGGAGGGTGACGTATATCTGAACTGTAGGTAGCTTAGCTGAACTAGCTTTGTGTAAGACATCAAAGCGTCCAGTGAGATTCCCGAAGCTGTTCTGTCTATCAATGCTGATACGTGAAATGCCGGTGTTTCGAGGGCGGTGTTAAACAACTTTGAGTTAAGTTAAGATCTGCTAACCGCTCATTTTAATCCATTGTTTATTTTGTTTTGTTCTTTATTTCCACATATATATTTTGCATGTTTTAGTTTAGTAATGAGTAAGAATTCCAAAGTTGTTTGAATCAGAGAATTACTGTAACAGGGAATTGCTTTTGGTTCAATAAAACCACGACTGCGGAATAGACATTGTTTTGTGTTTAGTCCAATTCACAGTTACATGGTTATTCAGAAATCAGAGCTAACCTCCTTTGGAGTTAACATCTGATATTAATACAGAGACAATATCATTGGATGGTGATAAGGAATAAGGATTTAAACTCTAATTGCAGTTACATTGGGGTTCTCACAGCCTGCTGGATAAACCTGGTCGGTTAACAGTCCGACCTGATCATTTATTCCAGCATAAATGAGTTCATAACAGCAAGTTAACTAATGCATTAGTGGTATAAATACTTATAAGCTTATAGCTAACATCACCACCATTTGAACTATATTTGTTATAGCGAAATTTTGAGTTGAATGATTTATTATTTAAATTATAATACCAAATTATAATTAATAATAATAATAAGCATATTCAACCAGCTTATGGCATAACACCTACAATCCCTTCAAGGCTGTTGCTTGTACACCCTATTCTGCTATACTTTTTCCTTTCATCAAACTTTCCATTAGCATAAATGAATAAAACAGTGCTCTGTGGAAAGCCATTTCCGGCTTACCCCCTTTGTGGAGGGGTCAACGCAAAGGTTGATTTCACTGACGTGGACTGTTTTCTATTGGTTGAATGCAATATTCTAATTTATCCCAGCAGTGAGAGGGGAATATTTAAAAAATATTATATTTTGAACATGTTTCAACATTGTAGATTAAAATGAAGGCTTAAACCCCAGTAAAGACTTAAAAACTATGTTTTCAAGTTACCTTAAGTAACTTAGAAGTTGTGCAAAACAGCTTTTTTTAGCTTCTCTCCATCTCAGAACAGTAATTTACTAATGTTAGTCTAATATTAAGCCACACTATATGACTCAGTACTAAGCATACAGTAGGGTATATCATAGCTTTTGCGGTGTTTATGTTAATGCAGTGAAACCTTGAATTTGGAAAGACATATGGGTGATAATGCCGCAATTGTTCCCTCCTTGGGCAACAGCTCTTCTCATAGATTGTTACAGATGAAAAGCATACAAAGTGCTCTTTGGAGTTTGACACAAACCATGTAAGAAACAAAGTGTGGGGAAAAGACCCTTTCATTGATCAGACTAGAACTGTTTCTGGCACAATATGGAAAATGATGTGTGGCAGAAAAAAAAAAAACGTACAAAGCACCTTACACTACAGTCTGTCATTCTGCTATTCACGCACACATTCACACCCTGACGGTGGTGAGCTATGTTAGTAGCCACAGCTGCCATGGGGAAGACTGACAGAGGTGAGGCTGCCATACATCAGTGTGAGTAGGCCCCCTATGGGTAAACTGAGACATTGCTCCTCCTCACTAAGGAAACTGTGGCATGAGTAGCTCAACTTAACTATGAGACAAACAGAGTCCTCGCTCACCTACAGTCTTTCAAGTTGTTTTGTGTACCGCTCTCATACCCACAGCTTTAGCAGCTTTACACAGGAATCAGTTTAGTGGACTTGTAAATGCAGAACATACACTTCAGAGAGCTAGGCATCTCTGCGATTGCCCCTTACATGTCCTGTGATGTACCTAGCTTTTGTATTGAATGCTTACCGTGTCAAAAACGTGGTTCACCCTGATTCCACAGGAACGTGTTCTGCTATAGTCAATCCAAGCAGATAGACCTTTTCAGAAAGTCGCTGCAGATGTCATTGGGTTATCCGTTACCTCGCAGGGTCACAGATATGTGTTAGTGATCATGGACTACTTTACACACCATGTGAATCTTTTTCCACTTAGAGACCAATGTGCCATTACTGTAGCAACATGTATTTCTGAGAACTACATCAGACAGCATCTATTCACAGTGACTAGGGTAGACAATTTGAAGCAGTCCTTGTAAAATACACAGGTCACTAGGGATAACCAAAACACACACATCTCCCTACTGCGTTCAGTGAGATGGCATGGTAGAAAGACTAAATAAGACTTTAAAGGACCAACTTGCGAAGTACATAGCACAAACAGGTGGTGAATAAGTTAGAATGACCCAGTCAATGTCCATACCTAAAATTGAACTGATAATCTGCGGCCAGATTTCAAAATTGATGTTCACAGACACTCTCTATCCAATCTAGTTGCAATTTGGCTACTTATCAAAGAAGAGGAGGTAGAGATGTCAGTCTCCAGCTTTTCAAAGATGGCAGAGATATAGTGCAGAATGCTTATACCTGTATTTACAGCAAAAAGCGGAACTCCAGAGCAGGGGATACCAGCCCCCCTGCGAGCCACGTGGAATTCAGTCTTCACATCTTCTGCCTGGGACAGCTGGAGGAGAGCGTGGCTGGGACCAGACCAGCTACCATGCGGGCCTCACAAGGCTCAAATGCCCACAAGCTGCACAGAACAGGCCTCCTGTGAAACTCATTTTCCCCTGCTTTAATGGAGTCACAAAGGGGGGGGGGAAGGAGTGGAACGGAGTGGAAGTGGAATTATCGTCTTCTGCAGAGCAGAGGACCCAACTGAATTCGGAGATTCACCGACCAGAATCAGAAGCTAAGTTGCAGTCTAACTTCTGTGCAACCAGCCGCTGCAGTAAAGGATGCCGGAACAGCTTTGTTATTTTTGTCAGCTGTTGCAGGAAAGCGGATTCGAGAAGACGCGGATCAGTCACCTTCCCTCACCAAACAAGCTGAGAGCTCAGACTACTAAAAGGACGTCGAGCCAGGCCTCTACTCCGACTACGTTTCGGCTAGCTCATGGCCACATGTCTGCTGCTGCTACCCCTTTCGACAGCGGGCTAGCGGGCTAAGAACCAACATATCCTCTGCTTTGCCCTGCTCTCTTCCTTGAATGGCCAAAGTGGACCGATCTCACACGAGGCACCGACAGGTCTGGCAGGATTGAGGCAAGGAGAGTTACACAGTTTGCGTGGAACGTTTTGGTGTGATGCAGTTACATTGTATGTTTAAATACAAAGAGCTAACAGACGTAGCTCATGCTAGCATTCTGATACCATGTCATTGCTGATGTGATTTCTAGTATTTTTTATGGTTATAACAAATGTAATCTCCACAAAGGTTTCATAAATTGATGGAATATTAATGTGTATGTTAACTGGCCCACTCATTATGACTAAAATAGAAGCCATAACTTTTAAAGTTAGTGCCGAAAATCTGCTAGCCTAAATGCTATTTAGCTTCTGGTAAATTCCGGTTCCGGACATTCAAAAGGGCTTGTTTCAAACATAGGGTTTGCTTCATTTCGCTGGGCCATCGTCCGATAGAGTTATGAGTGTTGTTACAGCATTAATATGGTATATTAATGTTGATTTAAAGGCGTTTTGTTTAACTTTAGGATTAGCCGATTCTAGTGACCGATCGCTATAGCAACCCCTACCTCTCTGAGGTATAATCGCATAAGATAAAATCGAGCATCCCTAAAGTAATGGTTTTACTGAGCAAATCATTCTTTAAAATGTTATCTCCTAAAATAACGTTTTGTGTAACTCTGGATTTGCATTGTGAATGGGTTGAAACACATGCCAAATGTTGTTCTAAATTAGTTAAGCTAATTTAAGATCATTCCATGTTCTTTAAGTCAGATCTGCAAAGAACCAGGATTCACTGAATTACTCTGATGATGATGATGATCACCACTTTTATGTTGTCTTTTGTCTTTTTGCATGTACATACTTCCTTAGCTTAGTTTCTTTTTATCTTCATTTTGCTTAGTAGCTTAGTTAAGTTTCAATAGCCCAGTAGAGAGGATTTGTTGATCGAAATATGGTGTTAATTCAGATAAACAGCATTATATAGTTATGTTCTCTGGATATTTATTTTATTTCTGTTATTAGATTCTTGAACTTAAAGAGAAGTTGTCACTCATTTATTCTACGTGTGTGTAGAGTTTTCTGTTAAAAGATCGCCAGTGCTCGTATCACCCCTTTCAACTATTGTCCTGATATCAGCTGAAGAGCTGATATCCACCAGACAATATCTAACAGACAGAGTTATTTATTAAACATTAAATAACTTTAAACAGTGTATATTTGCACAACAGTGGACTGAACCAAAAAGAAAAAGTCTCATCTGAAGCCAGATCGTGTGAGACTGAATATTCTTTAACTGTACATCTTGGGGCAAGGAAAATGTAGATTTATAGAACCAAGTTTGACAGATCTACCACCACATTGGCACAGTCTTTGATTGTGTGCCAGCATATTGGATTTTAAAACAATGAATGTCATGAGCTTTTTCTTGCGAAAATGAAACATGACAGCAATCTTTTAGCTGCTAATTGCTTGTGCTGTGTTGGTCCTAAAATGAAAAGAAAAAAAAGATCAGGCACTGTAACCACTATCACCGCTAGCTCAGACGGTGAAAATACCAACATAACAATAAAATAGAAAGGTTCTCAAATTATGTAACTATTCCAAATGAAGAGTTTGTATAAGATGAACCTTTTATCTTCTTTTCTCATCCATGAATGTGGCCATGAGACATTTTTTTTTGTATTCAACTGGATTCACACTGTTGAAAAATCGTCTCACCTCTGTCATTTTCAGTCCTTCAGTGCTAATCTGACATATTTATCTTCTGTCACTGAACTGGTTTTTGGCAGTTCAATCAATACACACATTTTGTTTGATCATGCAAATGAGACAACCAGGAACGACACCCGCAGGCATTCAAAACAAGCCAGACACACACAAGGACAGAGGCACAAAAACAACCACCACACATGCGGCGTCTTCAGCTCACACGAACCATTTGGCTGAGATGGTGGCTGATGAGGCCACACGGGCGATGGGCTGTAAAATAATGTCCTGAGACACACACACACTGTTCAAATCATACACACACACATATACACACTCCAATCAGGGTGCAATGAGCCCATGCAGAGAACAAAATGGGGAGAAAAAAAGACTAGAAAGGGGAGAGTAAGCGACAGACAGGAAAAAATTGAGAAGACTTTGGCTTTGAACTATTGTCCACAGCAAAACATACTGTATCTCCCAAGTCTACAATAAAACTGCTGTAAATATTATGGACTATTCTTTTATTTCATCCGTCGAGCAGTTTTACCCATTTATATCTATAATTATCTGAAGAGAAGGCTTGCAAACATTTCTGTGAAGAAAATATATTTGCTGGAAGTATGGATTGAAAATACTGTAAATGTTTTCTTTAACTTTCAGTTGTTTGTGGGTGTTGATTATTTTATTGATTTTGGCTCATTCAACAAAACTGGAAATTATAATTAAAAGCCTGTTTGCTTTTACTGTAATAGCTGCCTTTGGATAACTGAGTCAAGTAAATCAACGAGAATCTGTTTGCAAATGAGTTTGCCAAAAACTGGATCTGAACTTGGTTTAGTCCAAAAAGCTAAAGTTGATTGAATTGATATTTTCTTGCAGTAGCATAATCTGTCATGGTGAGGGTAAGAAAGGACCCCCTTTGCAAGACACGTAAAGGCCTTGCACAGGGGGAGCGGGTCATAAAGCACAGCGAATGAAATAGACATGGACTGGGCAGTTAAGGAAATTCAGAGCAGAACAACAGAAGAATCAAGTAGGGAGCACTGAGAACCAGTGAGTTTAAATACAGAGGGAGAGGTGGAGAAATGACAAGCAAACCAGAACAGCCATCAGAGGAGGTGTGGAGCAGCTGTGGCAGAAAGAAAGCAGGGACCCTGAGGGAGTGACACACTAACTAAAACGAAATGAGCTGAGCTACTACGCAAAGAAAGTAAAAACCGAGGGAAAACGATAAACAAAGATGTAACAGAAATGCATTCAATAACACAAAAGCATTAACTAATAAAATCCAAAACAAGAGAAATAAACAACAAGGAAATACTGATAACTTTACTACAGCTGAGAAGATGGCTGATGAGGCCATAGCACCAGGAGGCGACAAGGAGCCTGTTTGTATGCTGTCCTATCAGAAAAGGCAAAGAAAAAAAAAGACATAAATATACTCTCCAGAATATCAGTGAGATTTATTGTCCCCAAGTGACAATTGATCCGAACTGGATTACTCCATCTGGTCCGTAAAGCTGAGAGGGCCAACTCTAGAGAACAGGGTGAGGGTCAGTGAGACGGGTGAGGGTCATACATGGAGTGGCAGGCAGGAGAAGGTAGACGGGTCCAAAAGGGCTTGAACTCAAAACATAGTCCAGATCTTGTCCAGTATCAGAGAGCCGATGATGTGTCCAGCAAGGGCAAGGCGAAAAAGGAAAGTCCATTAACAACAAGCGATGTCAGGAGTACAGGCGATGCAAACTGTGGACACTGGATAGCCACTCACGCTATGGCTTTTGACAATCCGGCAGTGACTGGCTGAGAGGGGCAGGTAGATATAGGCTGGATCACAGCTGCGAGTAATGAAGGATGATTAGATGAGACAGGTGTATCTGCTCACTCTAATTAACTCCTGGTTTTCATTGTATTCCGTGCTGCTGCATGGCATTTTTTTTTTAGCATCGCTACAATGGCTTCAGTGGCTGTCTCTCTCTCTCTCTCTCTCCCACTGCCCCAAGCCACCCGCTCTTTCTCTCCCTTCTCCCCCTCCACTCTGACACACACACCTACAGCAGCCAAAGCTAGCTTGGCTGCATCTTATCTTTTGTTGACGAGTTGTTTGGCTAATGGCAGGCATACACTGTACGATATTTTCAATCGTTTTACTCAGATACAGCTCCAACCATACGACAAAACCGCAGGGTTTAAAAGTTCACAGCTCACAATATCTGTTCTTACACACCGATGCGCTGATGCGCTCTGACTGCTCACACTGTACATAGTAAAACCACATGTTGGACTCAGCCTTGTAGAGAGATGGTGGTTGTCAGACTCGTCTATCTGGAAGTCAAACGTAGACAGTAGAAGAAGAAAAAGATGGCAGTCTCAACGCTCAGTGTTAAACATGGGGCTCACTAGAATGAAACGCGCTGCCTTGGCAATTCTACGAGTTGCTCCTCTGTAGTTTGACTCCATGTCACACGTACCGTCACCATGCATCTCTCCAATCCTATGTTTTTGCCTGACATGAAGAAAAATTCCCTTGTTTGCATATGTGCAGTGTGTGAGTTTGGGGCAAATCGGCTCGTAGACGCTCGTAGCTCTGCTTCAACAGCAGGATGCGCTCATGATCACCTTACGAGGGCCAGCTGAATTTCAAACATGTTTGATTTTCATCCGACCATACCATTCCTGATCTAACCACAAGGTAAACCACTTAAAATAAGTGGTTTAAATAAACAAAAATACAATAAAGCAAAGAGATAAAGTACGTCAATTAAGTGTTGAAATAGAAATATATATTGGTAACTGATTAATTGATTGATTATTGAATAGATGTCTTCTATTTATTATTTTGTTGCATTTAATGCGACACATAAGCCCCATTTACACTACCCTTGTTAAACCGATCCATGCCGAGCTCGGACCGAGCTTGGATCAGTCAACCGTGCCGAGCTTGGTTCTGACGACCATTTACACATCACCCTCGCACGGTTCCTCGCCTCCTAGTGACGATCTACGGTACTACTGCTCTCTAGGATTGAAGGAGGGACTCAATCAAATCAAAATGGCAGCGCCCGTAACATTCAGGAAGTTATGTTTCGTTATAATTGTGATATTTCGTTGTTTGTCAGGAGAAGAAGGCAACCTTTGGTGAATTTACTTGACGGAGTCAGCTTTTGGGACGTGGAACGAACGTCTAATCAGGGCTTACAGACGCAGGAAACAACGACAGACGTTGAGGTTCATCACACTGCTGAGCAGAATCATCACTGGAAACCGTGTGGCACGGTAAGGAAGCTAGTATTTTTATGAATGTCTGAAACCGCAAAATCAGTCAGCTGACTGAAAAGAGATGACACGGTCTGCTCAAGTGGTCTTTGTTATTTGAGAACAGTGCCACTTAAAAATTCGGGCCGAGCCCACCCATCCAACTGGTCTAGATTTAACGCGGATCGGTTGTGTCTGGCACGGCTCAGTTCAGTCTGCGATCCATTTACATTCGATAGTTATGTCAGTTACCGAGCTCGGACCGTTCTCGGCACGGTTAAAAAAGGGTAGTGTAAACGGGGTATATGTCATGATCCTGCCTGTTTGATTGTAGATCTACGTTGGAGGGCGTGGCAGACCTGCAGCAGATGGCACACCGGCATTATCATCATCTGCTGCAGTGTTTAAAAGGAGCAGCAGGACAGCCATTCTTTGCCTGATGATTCCACACAGTTAGTAGAGTCAAGCCTCTAAGAAAACCTTCCTACACCTAGTCTCAGTATTTCCTAGAGTTTAATTCAACCTGTTAAAATCTGCTATTGTTCATCCTCAGGTTAATTACCTAGCTGCTTACCGGGATTACTCTTCAAGACTCCCACGTTGCAAATAACTCTGATTCCCACATTTCCACGGCCATCCTCACTGTATTTCCTGCCCACCTGCTCTCCACCGACACCAGGACTCGTGAACTTGATTCCCCCCTGGAACCAGCCTCACCTCAGAGTTCACTGCTTCCCCTCGGACCTTCTCCGCCCACACTAAACAGCAAGCCTCCTCATGCAAACCCCTACAACTGTTTCCTACCACATCTAACTACGTCTCTCCCTTTCAGACCCAGCAAAGCTCACGGCGCCCCACTGAGCTTTCAACATTCCAAATAAATACTCAGAACCAGTTCCGTTGCGTCTCTCTGGTGGTCTACGCAAATCATTTCACACATTTTTTTTTTTTTTTTTGGCTAGCTTTTGGCCCTGTATTTTGAGCTATTCTCTATGTATTCTGAAATATGGCAGGATTAGTCCTCTATAGAAAAAAGGCCTTCTCAGAAGATTCTAAAGTACATTCAGAAGTCAATAAATATACCAACCCTTGTATGTGCATTTGGATTTTACAAATCTACTTCGCAATCTCTCTTCCTTTATAATCCTTTAATGTAGGCCCCCTTCCTCCTATAGCCAACATTTTGTTTTCCAGCCCTTTCTCCTAGTAGATGTCCCACCAGGAGCTGGCCCTCCATAAAGACCTGACACCCAGGAGGAAAGGAGAAAAGAAGTTCAAAAAGAGAGATGAGGAGAGAGAGAGAGGACAGCTAGGAGAAAACAGAGGGTGAGAGGTCACTTAAGAGAAGAGAGCAGGCAGAGAGGAAAGCTGTAAAGAGAGCAGAGAATGGGGAGGGGGGGGGGGCTGGGGAAGGCTAAGGATACTGAGAAAAGGAGGCAAATAAAAGCGAGAGACAGTTTGTAGTGAAAGCAATGGAAAAAGAGGGGAGATAATAATGGAGACCAGACAAAGATGAGAAGAAGAGCAGAGATGAAAAAGAAGCCTGGGAGAGAAGGAGGGATAAGGCTTTGAGACAAAGAGGCATCCAGCTGAGTGGAAAGGTGGAGAAGAGACAGATTTGATGAAAAGAAATCAAGCTTTTGAATAACGAGGGAGGGAGCCGGCCCGGTTGCCTGGAGCCAAGGAGTGAGTGTGTATTGTAGGGGATGGAGGGTCATAAGTACCTGCTAAAAGGCTTGCGCCACCTCTGCTGGAGGAGGAGCCCTTCAGAAAACATCTCATCAGCTGAATATCTCGGTGCGTGTGTGTGTGTGTGTGTGTGTGTGTGTGTGTGTGTTTGTGTGTGTGTGTGTGGTTTGGAGAGGGAGTGTTTTTTAGGGCCAAGCAGTGAACTCAGAAGTTTGTCGTTGGTTGGGTGATTGCACACTTTCAGCCAACCCCGTGACAGAGGCACACAAACACGTTGTCTGGCCAATGTGCCGCATGTTAACGCTTCAGCCCCAATCATCGCCTCGGTGTCAGGCTGACGAGATGCCCTGCTCTGATCTGGCTCTGGCACACACTCACCGCATTTGCATGCACTTAGCAAATCAGATTAATGTTGGCTTTGAGCAGTAATTCAATTTCCAGAATGTGATGTGAAAGAGAAACCTGCTGTTCTGGGATTGACAAGGGGGTAAGGAAAAACTTGAACAAGGCGAAAAGTCTTGTAAAGGGCCAGAGACAGAGAGCGAGAGGGAAAGAGAGAGAACGGGATTGCTCTCCATCTGTCGTCGCATCAACTCTGAGCATCTATCCTGTCCCTGCTGAAGATCATAGTTTAAATGATCCTTGTATTTCACATTTTGCACATTTTTGTTAAATACAGTTCCTAATATATTTCAGTCATTAATCTCATTAATGCTTGAGCTATAGGCCTACTTGCCAGAAATATTTAAATCTTGTGAACCCTATCGGTCATATAAGGATTAGTTTTTGCTGATAATCAGAGTACAGTGTGTATATGAGAGATAGAAAGAGGAATAAATAGATGCAGCTGGGTTATCAAATTTGATGAGAAAGCATTGTCCTTAAATACCAGGTTAAAGATACAATGTATTTTCCTTTTTTACTATATGGACCCCCTATAAAGCCTACCACACCATCTGACCACCCTTGCTATGAAGATCTAGCTCTACCTCTGCAGACAAGAGCAAACACGGCAACATTGGAGGAAATCTTGTTAACACACATTCTCAGATAGTAACTTAAAGTGGAAGCAGTGAAGTGGATGTGGTGTTCTGTGTGGGCTTTAAATAAATTGCGGCGTGTGGATAGACAAGTTTTCATTTCTGTCATGATCTTTGTCTTCTTCATTTATTTCACTGTACTACACCACACTGCCCCTACAGTCACAGATAGCGTTGCTGCATTTGTTTCATTTACACAATCATCCCCATTAGGGACCACACCACAGGAAAGACTAGTGTTGATAAGCTCATGTAGAACAGGTCCTGATGTATTGAAAAGCTCTGAAAGGTCGAGGCGTGACAGGATCATCTGGAGAACCTGATGTCTTCTATTGTCTAATAATTTCCTGAAGAAAAGACAGTCACAGTTTCAAACGTGTCAAAGACTGCACAAGCAGGAGTACATGCTGAGTGATCACTGTGTGTATTTCATTGAGATTTTGCGTGAAAGACCAACTCAAAGTTTCTCATAATAAGACAGTGAAAAGAGGCGGATAGTTTTAAAAAACCCAGAACCTAAAACTCCTAAAAGTAAACTTCTGTAACACCTCTTTACATGCCAGGAAGAATAACATATCCTGCTTGGAAATAGACAAGATTCTTCACTGAACCAGCTAGTATTGAATGACATGCAATCAAGATATTATTTTTTTTTGTCTTTGAGGCAAATCAAACAACATTTCATGTGCGCATGAACAATTACCTGCACAGACACTGCAGTACAAACCACAAACAAAGATTTTGATGAGAGGCATTAATGGCGTTTTACATGCCTGTTAATAATCCTATTTTGTCACGAACGACAAACTTTACTGCAGCATTTTATGGGATTTTTCTACCATACCCAGAGCAAAGTAGTGAATCCTAAAATCATAACAGCGGACAGACAATGATGCAAGAATTTCTTTTATTTGTGCTTTTCTTTTTTTTTCTTGTTTTTATCAAATATAAATTTGAAAACTGGATGCCTATATGCAACCACCTTTCACTGCACTCTACCAGTGTTGCACATCTACAAACACAAGTTTTTGCTACTTATTTTTCAGAAGATGAATCATGCTTTTTCAGTTTAACTGGGACATCTATTAATATCCATTTTCACTTCTGAAATTAATATGATTAAGATCTTTGAAAGAAGAACTCTAACACATGAATCCGTTTTGATCTACACTGCTTTGCAGTACATCTGGTTGCATATTTGGCTTTGTTCTGTGAGAAGGTAAACCTCTGTCCCATCAAAAGTCTTTCAAAATAACTAACAGATTTTCTTACAGAATTGCACTCCATTCAGCTCCATCTGTCTTCTTATATACTTCAAGCACTATCCCTGTCCCAGCGAAAAAAAGAGCCCACCACAGGATGCTGCCACCACCATGTGTCACTGTGGGGATGTTATGCACTGGAGAATGTGCAGTGTTAGTCTTTCTCGGGACATAGGATTTTTAATTGGGCCAAAAAGATAAATTTTAGTCTCTTTTGACCAGAGACCTTTCTTCCACATTTTTGCTGCTTTTTCATTCATCCATGCATCCGTTATCTATACCACCTTATTTGTGTAGGGTCGCGGGGGTGTCTACCGCGCAACCCCATATTCATTCATTTTTTTCTTTTTTTATGTATTCATTATCTCTTATAACAGATTTTTTTAAAGAAGGGTTTTTATACATTTTTATTTATTATCATTTTTTTTTCTCTTCAAATTTTTTATTGTGAATGTAATGTAACATGCTTCTTTATGTATCTATTTATTGTCTTATAATGGAATTTTTATAGTAGCGTTTTATGTGTGAATGCAGTGTGACGCATAGTTTGGACTATGTAGCAGCCAGAGTCTGTAACCCAAATCAAATTTCCTTTGGGACAATAAAGTTAATCTATCTATTCAACAACAAAAAAAACATTAAACCATATTTTTCTCCTTCCGCTTCACAGTTCATTCCCACTTTATATTGCTCCGACACATAACGTCGCAATGACAGACATTGAAGTTTGTGGTTGAAACGTGTCAAAGGATGTGAATACTTTATGAAGCGCTCTTGTTCATATTTGGGTCAATCACCCACTAACGGCAAACCCTGTTATCCACACCTGATATCTTTGTGTCAGGTATCTGGGGTTGTGTTGTCTGTTTTCACCTTGCTCTCAGGTTCAGTTGGTGGGCGGAGCTAAGCTGCTGCTGGCAGTCCACGCCTGAGAATCATCAGGCTCGTCATGAGAGGAAGCTGGCTGCCGGTCATTCATTGCCTGAGTATGAACCTTAGTGGTACCTCCATCCCGGCTTGTGTTCGTCTGCCTTTTTCATGCGCTATCCCTAGCTGTTTTCTCCTTGTTAAAGACTACTTTCAGATGCCTTCCTGGTCTCCCCCTGAAGACTAAGCTCGATATCCCTGGCTCCATTTCTCCAGTGATGAACTATTGGATCTTCGCCCCACAGCGAGCAGCCAACCCCTTTTCTCAAAAAGCCTGTTTGCCCTCCAACGAACCACAGTATAGCACACCAGCTCAGTGTCATGTGACTGTGAGTTGAAGACGGACCGAAGTGCACATCCACTTCATCATGCAGCTCCCGCATGATGAAGTGGATAATAATAAAATGGCAAACTTACAGACTGGGCAGGCCAACACAAGGACCAGGAATAAAACAAGGAGCTGACAATAACAGGGGTAGCATAACGGAGGACCTGGCCAGGAGTGAGAGGAACCTGGCAGTTTAAGCAGGAGAAGTGGCAGAGGGGAAGGCAGGTTAGAGTCATTAGCACGGCTAAGTCTCGTATATGGTAATGATCTGAAGGAGAGGGAGCGCAATGAAATGGCAGAAGACAGGAAGGAAAACAGAACCTAACAATGATCTAAACATCACAATGAATAAACAGACTATGACAAGATAAACTCACTAACTGAACTGAAGACAAGCAGAAAAACAAGAATAAATTAATTAAATCCATAATGAGATGAAACCTAAAAGATGACAGGAAACAAGAAGGAACGAACAGAATCGCCAGATTAATACACAACACTAAAAAGGTGAAAAATACTGACAGAATGCACAATCCCCAGGATAGTGACTTGGGCTACACTGCAACCAAAATCTGATGTTTTTGTCCATATGTGATCCACCTCCACCTTTTTCATCGCAGTGTGAACAGCCTGATTCCGATCTTTTCACCCCAATTTCCTATTTTGCCACTAATTCAATAAGTCTGAACGGTCATGTCGCATTTTATCCGTATTTCACGTCACTCTCCTGTCTCTCACTATACAACCACACACAACAGTTAGTGCTCCATAAAAGACGTTAATTGCTGTGCTGCTTTTTTCTTACCTTATTTTGTCATGCTATGATGTGGTTTTATTATTGTCGGCTCCCATTGCTCAACAGCTTTCTAATAATAACACGGAGAGATGCCAGCAAACGCTGTGTTTCTTTTCCGAGTCTTGTTTTGTAACAAAACTTTATTGAACACTTCTAGAAACAATTACATTCCTTCTGTAAACAGCGCACTGCTGTGTAACGTCTCCTATTAGCTGCGCATCCGGGTCGTTTTGTGGTCTTGAACCCTTCAGACAGAAGAATGATGGCGGTCGCATTTAATAGTAGGCCACCTCAACAAAATAAGATTTCAGCGAAACGTAGCCTCACACAGCCACCCCAGGCCCTACTAACCTCCTCCGGATTCAGATCGCTTCCCTCTGACAGTAATCCACCACTAGTAGCTCATCTTCTCTTGAAACCATAACAAGCTATATTCTTCTCCTTCTAGTGACCATTCCCCAGAACCGCCGTTACCATCAGACCCTCTCCCAGAATCCTACATTTTCAATAAACTATTTAATTCATATCAGTCTCCTGGGTTTTTCTGCATGTGGGCCAGGAAAATACCTCAGACTATGACACTTTGCATTTACTTTTATTGCAGCACCTCAGATGGTGAAGTTGACAGTTATTGATTACATTGTAAACAGATGGAAAGATGAAACAGCGCCAGCTCAGCATCATTTAGAAAAGATGCAAAGTCCCAATGCCCTTTTCTTCCGACAGAGTTTGGAAAAGCTAAAATACCAGTGACACATCCTAATGAAATCATCTTGTTTCAGTGCCGTAAAATAACAGTAACTACTGGCAGTGTTCGCAGGAGTTCAAAATCGGGAATCACAGGAGACTAGGTGGTCTGATCTGGACCCCGACCTGAACAGCTTTGTGAAGTGGAAGAAGAGTACCTCTGGGGTTCTCTGCAGGCCGCTTTGAGGAAACTCTGAAAATGGTCCTCTGCATCATGGGCTACAAATTCAAAGATTAAGGGGGTCTAACTTGTCACCAAACATAGCAACATGGAGGCACAGCTGTGTCATGCTTCCATGCTTTTAATTCAGCTGTTAAATGAAAGTGGTGCGGCTCGGATGGAGAAAACTGTTGTGGAGAATGAATAGAAATGATTGAAGCCGTCAGCATCGAGAATGAAAAAAATAATAAAAATAGAACGCGGGACACATAGAGGTGGACATTTTTGCTCTATTGTACCCCAGTAAGGAACCACTCAAGAGAAGTGTTTACAGTAAGAGAAGCTGTCAGGGCCTTGGTATGCCAGGCGCCAGACAACAGTGGTGTGTGTGCATGCGTGTGTGTGTGTGTGTGTGTGTGTGTGTGTGTGTGTGTGTGTGTGTGTGTGTGTGTCAAGGCCAGCAGCACATACTGTCTAACGAATGTCTTTGCGTTGAGATGAAGCTGTGTGTTCTCACCAGAAGCCTCGCTTCTGTTTGCCTGCCTCTGAAGAACAGGACTCGGAAAGCCTGCATGAAAAGAACTGCTTGTGAGGACATCATAAAGACAACTTACCACCGCGCTCAGAGCGAACACACGCTTGCCGGGACTGTGGATGAAAGAGTATACCTTCATTTTAGGAGATTGGCTTTCTTTGTGGGCCAAAAAAATGTTTTTTCTTAGAAGCTGTGCGTTAACCTTCTAGGTGTTTGGATCCCCAGATAAGGAAACACCTCATTTATTCACAATCGTATATATAAAGGACATTTCTGCTTCCTTCTCATCCTCTTCCTCTCTTCCGTTTACCTTCTATGTCTTTTTACTTTCTCCCTCTTTCATTTTCAAAGACGACATATACTTATTTGCCTTTGATCGTTCTGATTTTCTTCATTTGAATTTCTGGTGAGTCATTTGTGGATCATTGCTTTTGTCTCCGTCTGTTGCTCACCTTATAGTTCTTGAATGTGTTTCTTTCGTCTCATTTTTTTACGAGAAAGTAGTGCTGCATTTATTTTGGGGTACTTTTTCCTCATTTTGCTTTCTGTTTGTTACAGTTGCATTCTTGGTCATGTCTGATATGCCCCTTTGTTGGAATTTCAAGACAGCATTTCATTTGTTTTTGTTTCCTTCCAGCTTTTGTGTTATTTTTGTTTAATTCACTTCTGTTATTCGGTCTGTCTGTACTTTGGTCCAAAAGCACATAAAGTGCCGTGAAGAATTAGTCATAATATTTGAACAGAGCTCCCCTGTGTGTAATTTCAGCTCAGCATAAATCCAGTGGATCTGTGGAGGATTCGCCATCATGCAGGGCACCCGAGCAGGTAGGTCTGGGGCAACTTTACAACGACGTTAGGGTTAGGGTTAGTTCAGTTTATGAAATACTATATCATGTTTTGAACACCTCAGAGTCCAGAATAACCGTAAATCTACCAAGACATGGTCGTTCACCTAAAGCGACGAGCCGTGCAATGAGAGCTTTCTTCAGAGAAGCAGCCAAGAGGCCCATTTTAACTCTGGAGGAGCTGCAGAGATCCACACCTCAGGTGGGAGATTGTCTTCACAGGGTACACTAATCGTGCCTTTATGGTAGAGTGGCAAAAAGAACAGTCCTGTAAAGAGTTTTCCATAAGCCATGTAGGGGACACAGAAATCAAGGTGATTTGGTCAGGTGGGAGAAAAAACCTTTTGGCCACATGCAAAACACTGTGTATTAACACCCCCTGAACTTTTTTTTTGCATTTTGTCAAGTTACAAGCAAACTCTTCCAAGTATGTTGTTGGGATTTTAGGCGATAGATCAACACAAGCTAGTACCTTATTAGGAAGTAGAATAAAAATGACACTGCCTCAAATAAATCGGACAACCTTAATGCATTTGCATAAATGCACATTCATTCCCTGGGCTGGGATCCCAATGGGATGTTGGCTTTCCAGTACACAGTGCACACTTTTTTCAACATGCGCCGATCGACAGCCTATTTCCCCCTGTTATCTATCATTTCTAATCGGTGCCTGCTTCCTCCTCGGCGACTTGCCGCTCATCAAAAAGCCTCTCCAACCTCAAGGCTCCTCGACAATAACCGAAAACATGTCATTACAGAGAGACTGCATCTTTACATTCCCTGTTCGCTACTTCCGCTGATGTATCAGCAGAAGAGCTTTGCACAGGGGTGGCTCCGAACCTTTACAGCACTTCTCTACGCCGAGTGATAATGAGAGGAATTTTACACAATGGATCCACTTTTCTCTTTGGAGTCAGGAGGGAGAAATAGCGTGCAGGGGAGAAAGGGAGAAAACAGGATGTTGGGTGAAAAGAGGGGCTAATACACGGCGAAAAAAAGGAGAGGAGAGGGAACGACTGCGAGAGCAAGAAAGAGCGATTGCCTGTTGACTGAATGAGAAAGGATGCATCATTTAATAATTGTAAATCCCACAAAGATGGGGTGTAATAGGACTTTCTGTCCTCCCACTGCTGCGTCTGTAATTTATCCCTCCCTCTTTTTTATCTATCCCTTTCTGCCTCACTCTTTCACTCAGTCACCCATCAATCTTTTTCCAATTACCTGCTCTGTCTATCCACAAATCCATCATAATCATTTCCATGGAAACGGGTTGCATCCTCCACTGGATTTGCCCTATTGTTAAGTATAATTGCGCACCAAAAAGCAGTCTTTAGGAGAAAAAAGGGGACGCATAGAGAGGCAGAGATTTGGATATTGTCCCGGCGACTAATGCCTCTCCCGCATCTCCAAAAGAGTCAACTTCAGAGATGATTCAGTGCTTAATTTTAACTGTGCCGTTCATTCATCAGACATCTTATTGGCTATTATATGTGGATTGGCTTCATTCTGAGCTGATGAAACATCTTCATGGCCCTTGAGGAGGTCAATTATTTTATAAATGGAAGCTGACAATGGTTAATCCACGCATAAGAAATTGTCGTATTTTGGAACAAATCGTAGCCAGGACTGCAGCAGAATTCTATTACGATGGTTTTACTCTGTTTAGAACTTTATATCCAACCAGATCTATAATGATATATCCATTTACAGTACTTTTCCACATTTGGTCACATTAAGATCACAATGTTCTTAGTAATGTATGTGCCACGGGGCTCCTGGATGGAAATTAGCTAAGAAGCTACAATCTGGTGCAGAGCATCTTTACTCTGTTAGAGCCTATTGTTTGTACGTTGTCCCCCAATGAAAAAGCTCCAAATAAATAATTAAAAAAAGATTTTGGGGTTGGACTCTATGATTTTAGACCAACATAAAGCAGCGCACAATTTTGAAGGAAGTAAAATGTCATAGCTTCAATTTACTGACCTAAATGCAGAAAACTCACAGGAAACCGTGTAAAAAGTTTACATTTTTTTATTTACAGGAGTCTTAAAGCTAGCTTGGTCCAGGAAGGGTTGCAGGGATTCAGGTGCCAGAGTTACTGAGAGAAAGGGTGACAGCTGTGAGTAAGGTGGAGGTAAGATTGTCAGGAAGCACTGCATTTATTGATGACATGGTTCTTACTGATCACTGAAGAGAGAGCAAGGTCAGGAGGGAAGCAGCCAAGTCCAGGGATGCACATTTGGTATGGAGGAGCAGCTAGTAGTTTGATCCTTGGAGGGCAGACAGGTTTCACTTGGAGTGGAGTCCGAGAAGGAAGCGTTTGAGGTTGCCGGTCGTAGGAGCTGAGATTCAGAAGGTCTTTGTGCACATGGGATCTGTGGCAGGTGAATCGAAATTCTTTCTCTGAGCAGAGAATCCAGGCAACAGTCTTGGAGGTAACCTTGGAAAGAGGAGCACAGGGCAGAGTAAAACTAAACTACACTTTCAATAATGACTTACAGGTAAAGCACGAGGGGCTAGAGCTACCACTAAGGTTGGCAGTCAGTCGTTGAATGACCGGCAGCTAGCTCCTCCTAAACTTCAGTGATGAACCATGATTAGGTCAGCTTCACCCACCAGGTGAACCTGCAGTTCCAATGGAGAAAGGAAAACAGACCATTAACATAACCCATGCCTAGATGCCTGACACAAAGTAAAATTTGAAAAGCGTAGTGTTTATAGGCTTACTTTATATTCAGCCCCTTTACTTTGATTCCCTAAATAAAATCCAGAACAGCCAATAGCCTAAAAGTTGTTATCTAGTTAGTAAATCAGGTCCATGAGAGTGTCATTTAATCTTAGTATAAATAGAGCTGTTCTGTGAAGGACTCAGGTTTGTTGGTGAACAAATACAAGGGTTGCGTTGAAAATAAACCCCGTCATGATGTGAGGCTACATTTCTTCCATTGGTAAAGAAAATCTGGTCAGAGCTGATTGGAGAAAAACCTGTCAGAAGCTACAAGAGACTTGATACAAAGGTTTACCTGCCAGCAGGAGAGCTTAGAAAACAAATTCCTTTGGAAATGAAATGGAAGGGTTTAGCAAACAGAGCGTTTGGGGAAAAAAAGAGGCCTGTAACATTGATACCTACTGTACCTAAAATCTCCCTGTTTCTTGCAACTTGTAGGAAAAAAATGTTCAGGGTATGAATATGTAATGGGGAAAATAAGTTTTGTCCTCTTGTTATCTTGTAGAGAGCAAACTTACAAAATAAATAAATAATCCGTAATTTAACAGCATGGTCAATATTAATGTGGGCAGACAGCAAAAAAAGCTAAAGAAAAACGCAGTAGAAGAAGAACATAATGTCACCATGTTACAGAGTGAAGCAGAACCAAATCAGAATCAGGTTTAATCCCCAAGTCGTTTCATTCAACAAGGCGTCTGACTTTGGTTCCATTTTGATCTCATTTAAGTCATTGTAATTATAATATACAAAAAGGTAAATAGACTATTTTTTCTTGTAAATATGAATACTGTAACCTGACTCCGCCAGCTGTATGTCGCTCCGCCTAGCTTCACTCACATACATCTGGGACATTGCCCATAGAAGGTGATTTCTCCAACCAATTTTATTGTCTGGCCAATCAGGACGCAGGGCTGGAATTTCATAGATGTGACGTAGTGGAGATGCGACCATGACGTGAGACTGTTTTGATAGCAATGGCGGCTCGCATAGAGGAAGCAAGCGTTAACATTGATGCTGCTATTTCTTCCGTGTTGTCCAATCTACCTAATATTGTTTCATTAAAAGAACATCAGAGAACGCCTCTGAAGGCTTTTGTTGGTGGAAACGATGTTTTCACCCTTCTCCCGACCGGATTTGGCAAGTTTTGTTTTCCGGGGCGCGTCCGCAGCGGACATCTTGTCTGTTAGCGGTTAGCGCGAACCATGTTAGGAGGCCTTTAGTCCTCAATGTGGTCGGCCCGGGATCGACTCCGACCCGCGGCGCTTTGCCGCCTGTCTTCCCCCCTCTTCCTGTCAGCTCACTGTCAAAAATTTTTTTTTTTTTTTTCCTGCATCGCTCTCACAGCGTCACGGGTTGGTTTCGGTGTGAGTGGTTGAAATAGCACGTCGATAAAGATGAAAGACAAGTGGCTTATCCAATCATATGCAAGGATTTTTGATAAGGCCCAGCCTTCAATAAAGGCAATTCCTATGGAGAGGTCCCAGATGTATGTGAGTGAAGCTAGGCGAAGCGACATACAGCTGGCAGAGTCAGGTTGTGAATACTGTGTATACAATGACTTAAAATTTGGTGGATAAACTGTTCTGCTCTGGTGGAGTGGTAAGAAGTCACTTCTAGTTGGTCACAGGGTTTGTCCAGATCTCAGTAGAGATTTTTGTATCTTTTTTTCTTGACACAAACATCTAAGTCCTTCAGGTTTATTTGCTTTCCTGTTGCTCTGAGGTCTAGAAACTGGCAATGCCACACCATTAAAATAGCGGGACGCTTTCTTTGCCCCTTGTTTCATGCCTTAAAAGTAGTTTTGGAGCACAAACTACAACTAGTTAAGTAGTAAGTAAATATTCTAGAAGAGCAATATATTTAACATTGCAGTCTACAGTGTATATATAGTGTATCATCCTCAACGTGTCTGCATTCTGCCTTTCTTAGTAGTAAGATCATCAATGTTTCCCATGTAGGACAGCTGATGGTCCAACTCAAGATAGATGCTGATTATGGTAAAACCAGTGAGGTGATCCTGTCTGTTTTTGATTAGCTTTAGCTTTTAGAAGCTCCTTTTTGCTAAACCAATGGTCACAGAAAGATCACAACTAATCATTGGGATGTAGAAGGACTCTCAGGTTAAGCTGACGCTTCTGGAGCTTCCCAGTCAGGGGGTTCTCAAGTCCCCTTGGTGTCGCATGCCTAGAGCTTTTGCAAAGACAAAGCTCCTTAGGTAAACAAGCAAAATGAATCATAGCTCACCAAGGTAAATAAAGAAACTCCTACCATACACCCACATCACAAACAAATTGCATTACGTTTTATCCTTTAACTCTCTTCCTCAGTTTTCTTCTTTTACGTTCCTCCGTTCCACTAATATAACTTCATTTTGATGCCAAAATGATGCTTGCCTGTACAAGGAACAATGCACGGGGTGTTAGTTCTGCAGCAATATCTGAAAAAATATTTTTACTTCCAAAATACAACTGTTCCTGTCCGAGGAGCTTCATTAGCCTCTCCCTCTGCGCACCAATGTTCGTTCATGCTAAAAACCAGAATGTTGAATGTTTAACAATAAATGAACTTCCAAGTAAGCACTGTACAATATATCATAATCTCAACACCAGCATGCCCTTTCACATTGTAATTCCACAGTAAATACGCAACGACGAACCCGCCTTATAGGTCACATTTTCCTTTCATGTTTAGATTCACGAGCAGACGGTGTATTTTTTTACATTTAGGTCGAGACCAACATACTAGATTCAAAACAGCAAAGAAATGCGAGCATATACCAAGATCTTGAAGCGGCCATGATGGAAACGGGGTTCCACAAGCCGTGGCGAATCATAGGTTCAGAATGGAAACCTCTGAAACAGAAATACGTGGCGGAGAAGAGAAAGCTCGGCAAAAGTCGCACCGGTGGAAAAGATTAAAAAAAATACTTCTCCCTGAGGACGAGATACTCCCGTGAATGAACGTATTAATAACATATGGTTTTAATTGCATTTCTATTTTAATGGAAACAGCGCAATTGCGAAAATGTGTTTTATTGAAATTAGCAGAATATCGACAATGTTTTGCACACATTTGTAATGGAAACACAACTAGTGTTTTTCGTTTGTTTTTTTCCCCATCATAGCGTTCAAGAGAGATTAAAAAATTAAAAGATGAAAGTTTGTATGAACTAGTTGTCCTTCATGAGTATAATAATATTATAATATATAATATATAATAATAATATATAATAATGAGGTAATAATGTGCTTATTGTGCAATGATGATTTGAGGCTGGATTCACAGCATTGTGCTTTTAGATATTCAGAGATGACAGTGTGCAACTTGGCAATACCATTAAGGTGATTGTAACGTATGACAGGCAAGAAACGAGGGGGGGGGGGGGTTATTTATTTTTTTGCCGTCACAGCCCTTGGAAAGAAGCTGTTTCTAAGTTTATTTATTTTGGATTTAAGGTTTCCAAAGCGTTTCCCTGATGGGAGAGAGGCAATCAGAGCATTGCCTGGGTGGGTGGGATCAGTGGAGATGTATATGGCCCTTCTTCGGACTCGTTCTGCATAAATTGAGTCCAGATCCTGCAGACAGCATCCCACAATAACTCAGGTCTTCTGGCTCCAGCCTGCTCTGCATACCTAGAACCAGAACTAAACACGGAGGAGCAGCATTTAGTTCCTATGCTCCACTTATCTGGAACAAACTTCCAGAAAACTGTAAAAGTGCAGAAAGCCTGAGTTCTTTTAAATCAAAATTAAAAACACATTTGTTTTGGATTGCCTTTGACTGTTCTAGTTAAACTGTTCTACTGAAACATCAATAGTTCAACTTTTTTAGTCCAACTGTTTTTAATGTTCTATTTTGTTTCTACATTTTATTCCTACTTGCTTTTATTCTGTTTTATGTTCCTATATTTTAATCATGTAAAGCACTTTGCATTGTCTCTGTACTGAATTGTGCTATACAAATACATTTGCCTTGCCTTGCCTTGCCTGGCACAATCCCCTGCGCTGTTCTCACCACATGTGCTAAGTTCTTACTCTCCTGAACTGTGCAGCTCCCATACCATACAGTTATGCTGATACATACAACACTCTCTATGGTAGCTCTATAGAAGTTCTTTAGCAGTTTAGTGGAACGTCCAGAACTCTTCAGTTCCTTAAAATAAACGAGAATGAAATATGAAAAATATACGATATGGAAAACAGAAAAACTGTCTTGGAGCACAGCCAGCGTTTTCGGCTGCTGGCTACCACTCCGGCTGAAAAAGAGCTGGCCACCTTTCTCCCACTTATTTGAAGAGAATCTCTGAGTGCCGCAGTTGGTTGTCCTTACTCTAACATCGCCCATTTACAGTGATCCTTTAGTTTAGAGATGTTAGAAGTTATGTCTTTCATCTTATCAGAACAAATTTAAATGAGCGTATTGGTAGACTTGTCAGTGCAACACATGCATCCTCGCCATAGAAGAAGAGCATGAAGAGATGTGCACCTGCTCCCTGTTGTTCCTATGGTGCTAAGCACTGCCCCCTCTGGCGAGGCATGGTACTTCCTGCCTCAGCCAATTCTAATCGCACATTTCTGTTTATATTTTGGCGATATAAAAAGAGACAGCAATGGGCATGCGCTAACTCCCTGCAACAGACAGTGTGCTCGGCACGGTGCAATCGGAACTGAGGAACATCTCCTCACTGCCTCACCTTGCCCTTTTTCCCATGTCTTTGAAAAGCTAAAGAATAAATGATGTGATTTTTACTGTAGAAGTGTTTCACTCTTACTAAAAATCAATAAGTATATTTATAGAACAGTCAAGTGGACGCATTGATTTCATCTTATCATTGTTATTATCATATTACTTGTCATGATGACCGGTCAGGCACTGTCTCACCTGCCTCTTCTACATGTCACTGACAATGACCTATGTTGTGTATATGTGGATACTGTATCCTGTGATTTCATTCCCGATAGCAGTAATAAGCTCTTTATTTTTGTTTAGTCAGAACTCTTATATCTGCTAAAAATCTAAAAGTAATGAAACTTTTGGTTCTCTTCTAGTTACCAATCATAAATCTGCATCCTTCATGCTTCTTAATACCTTACTGTTGGATGTTTGCCTGCCCAGTCTTCTCCTGCAACTTCAGCCACCGCGCAGTCATGTGACCACAGTTACCAGTGGACATACTGATCTGGAACCCAGAACTGTTGCCATGGTAATATACGATGTGACATCATGAGTCTTAGAAGCATGACAGTCTTTGATGTAAGAACTATTTAGTATTATTCTTCAGACATTCTTGTCACTTTTCCTTGCGAACTGCATGAGAGAAACATTGCACTGAGGAAAAACTTAAGTAAACTTCAGACAATGGAGAATATCGCAACCTGCAAACCTTCTAGCGTCTTCCAAAAGTGGAACAACGTGCTAAGCCAAGAGAATAAGGTTTTGCAGCGGGAAATCAACGAGCTGAAGGACAAACTTCAGCAAGCTGAAGCCAAGATCCAAGAACAGTCGAGGTCAGCCTGTTGTCACACAATGCAGGAACACCAGCAGATACTCAACAACTTGAAAAAGAAACACGAGGAGGAAACTCAGCGCCTCAGCATTGAATACAAATTTGAAATGCATCTGGCTGAAAAGAAGCTAGAGCAAGCTCAGAAAGAGCTCCAGGAAGAGAAACGCCTTAGGTTCCAAGGTGAATGTGAAAAAGTAGAAGCCGTGGAGTTCGCACTGACACTTCACCACAAACTCAAAAAGATGGAGAAGATGTCCAAAGGGCATTCAGCAAATCCTGAAACACCCTGCGAAATCATGAAGCTGCAGAATATGCTTAAAAAAGAAAAACAGCCAAGAGTTCGGGCGGGAACTGAAAACCTTGAACAGTTGAAAGCCATGGAGGCTTTGTCTGAACAAATGGACCAAGAAATTAGTAGAGAACGAGACCCTAGAGCCCAAGCCGAGGCAGGCAAAGAGAAGGCTGAGGAGATCGCACAGACCCTCCTTCACAAGCTCAAAGGTGTGGAGAAAGCATCCAAGGAGAGTCCAACTGCCATCAAACTGGATGACTGGGACATAATAACCCCCGACGTCCAGCAGCTGGAAGAAATGCTCAGAGGACAGAAAAAAGTTGGGCCTCAGGCACAGACTGGAAACCTCAACCAGCTTCAAACAGTTGAGGCGGTCCGTGCAGAGATGGACCGAGAACTGCAAAAAGAAAGGGAACATAGAGCTCAAGCAGAGGCTGACAAACAGGAAGCTGTGGAAATTGCAGAGACCCTCCTCCAGAAAATGGAAGAGATTGAGAAAACATCCAAGGAGTGTGATCAGGAAAAACTTCAACACGACACCCAGCGGCTAGAAAACTTGCTCCAAGAAGAGAGAAGGCTGAGGCTCCAGGCAGAAAAGCAACTCAGTAATCACGTTGAAAACGTCAGCGTTTTCTGTCGGGAAATTAACCAAGAAATTAAAAGAGTACGAAACTCTTTAGCTCAAACGGAGGCAGCAAGAAAGAAAGCTGTGGAGAAAAACCAGACCCTCCTCAAGAAACTAGGAGAGGTTGAGGAGTCATCCGAGCATTGTTCACCCAGTGGATGATCATGACAACTCTTAACATGAGATTTGGGAAAGAGCTGAGGGTCCAGGTAGAAACTAAAACCGTTCATCTTGTTAAAACTGTTTAGCCTTTCTCTAAAGAAAAAGACCAAGAACTGAACAAAGAAAGAGAACACAGGGCCTAAACTGAGGCAAAAAATGCAAATCTCTCAGAAATGATGGAAGCTTTTGTCCAAGGAGAGGGAAAACACAACTCTCCTCCTAGGACAAAGTTTTTCTGGGGTGGAACTGTCTATTAAGGCCTAATTTTATGTTCTGGTTCTGTTTAAATGTTCAAAAACAAACAAAAAGCAACTAAAGAAGAAAACAATAACAAAAACGGTGTGTTTAAATGTTTATTCTAAAATGTGTCTTAATGTGTTGGGAGCTGTTCATTGTTACTTCTATGTTCTGTTTAAATGTTCATAAATCCTAAAATAAAAATAAAAATAAAAAGTTTTAAAATACTCTAAATGATAACATTCTTCATTTTTTTTTTTTTTTTTTTTATAAATTAAAGGATTTTAATGCAGCCCCAAAATAGGGCCGGTCCCAAGCCCGGATAAATGCAGAGGGTTTGCATTAAAGATTTACCATGCCACGAGGTGTCAAAAGTATTTACATTTATTATTCAGGTAGAATTATAGATTATAGGGTTCAAACACACTTCTGTAGAAGTTGAAGTATCAACTAAAGCTTTTTACTCAAGTAAATGTATAAAACTAAAATTAATTTGTCTATTAAGGACAAACAGTTTGGCCCCCTGCACCACCGGGGTCTATAGTGCACTACTATAGGCAGATTGCATGAAAAGTGGAGCAGAGCATGAGGAGAAAATAACCAGTCAGTCCCAAAACAACAGCAAGAACAGATAGAATGACACGTTTCAACTATAATGTAATTTTAAGATTAAATTCAATTCTATTTATATAGCGCCAATTCATGAAACGTCATGTCAAGGCACTTTGCAAAATCTAATTTAATCAGATTATACAGATTGGTAAAAAAAAAAAAATCCTATCTAAAAAACAGTAGATTGCATTAAAGTCTTGATAAACAGCATTCACTCCTCCTGGAGAAGTGTAGAGCCACAGTGGACAGTCGTCTGCATTGTCCATGGCTTTACAGCAATCCCTCATACTGAGCAAGCATGAAGCGACAGATGTTAATGTTGAAACATTTGGGAAGTCTACCTGTTTCAATCACGTCTATGCCTTTAATATATTAAAGAACCATATATGTGTAGTACTGAGCATTGAGATGTGTGTCATAGAGCATAAACCAGTCGGTCCTAATGATACCGGTGGAGGTCTGGAGGTGTCTAGGAGAGACATTGTGAGAATTTTTCACTGGGCCGTTGAATGAGATCTTAGAAAACAAGAAGATGCCTGAGGAACAAATTAGAAGTGTGCTTGTATGAATTTTTAAAAACCAAGGAGTGGTACAGAGTTGTGGCAACTACAGAGCGAATAAAGTGGAGGAGTCGTACACTGAAGTTATGGGAAAGTAGCGGAAGCTACAATGAGGTCTGAAATCAGCATCTGTGAGCGGCAGTAGGGTTTCATTTCAAGAAAAAGTGTAGGTGTGTGTGAATGAGAAGAACCCAAGTGGAGCCATGAGGTTACAGAGAGCAGAGGTTAAAAAAAAAGATGGAGGACTTCAAGCACTTAGGGTCAACAGTCCAGAGCAACGGTGAGTGTGGAAAAGAGGTGAAGAAATGTGTCCAAGCAGGTTGGAACAGGTGGAGGAAAGCATCAGGTGTCTTCTGCGATGAATGAGAATCAATGAAAAGGAAAGGAAAGGTTTCAAAGAGATGTTGTATGGTTTAGACTCTAAACCATACAACATCTCTCTAAACTTTAGAGACAGTGGCACTGAGGCAGAGATGAAGATGTTTTATGACCAAAGAGGAGATTTATGGAGGAAGTTGAAGAGGACATGAAAGTAGTTGGTGTGAGAGAAGAAGAGGCAGAAGCATGAGTTAGATGGAAATAGATGGCTCGCTTTGGTGACACCCTGAAAGGTAAATGCTGAAAGAAGAAGATTCACATAAAGGATTTTTTTTTTAAATGTACACATGTACAATGTTTGAGTCTACATTGTGTTTTTGTTAATTCCTTTTTTCACAAAAGATTTCAAACACACATTTTTACATGTATGTAAACACTCGACATGGTTGGGAATTAGGTAGGTTGGCCTATTTCATTGCTTGTATTTTGTTTTAACTGAGTAGGAGAAAATAAAGGTGTTATCATGCTATACTTAAAAAAGCAGTCAGAGTAATCAACAAGGCATGGTACCTGGATCATAACCCACTATTTTAATAATCACAATTATTAAACTTTACCGCCATAGTTAAACTGCAAGTGGGTCTAATGATGTATAAAAATTAAAATAGCCAACTGTCAGAAAGTATTCAAAAATGATTCAAGAAAAGGGAGGAAGTTTGTGAGTTAAGGTGCATATGTCAGATGATTAGGGGGGAAAAAAAAGAAAAATGTGATTCTTTCCTTGGGGTGAAGCTTTGGGACAGTCTGAATGTGGAACTTAAAAGTGACCTATTATGCACCCATAAAACACATTTAATTTTAACAATTACAAAGTGCACATCGAAATTTTAAAAATTCTGTCATTTAAAGGTGCAGTGAGGGTCTAGTGCCTTTTCCTGGCGCATGAGCAGCCGGCAAGACTGGCAGTTGAAATGTCAGGATTTGGTTTAGGTTGTTTGTGTGACCTAAATTAAGAGACACTGATACCTGTTGAAGTGTAAATTATAATTTTTAGCCTAAAAATCAGTCTAAAAAGTACTGTAAAATGCTTAGGTTTTTGGTCGGAGTAAAAGTAAAAAAAAAAAAAATTATTGGTTTTGTTTTAAATAATTTCTCTACCGTGTAAAATAATACAGTCCAGGTTTAATCAGTAACCAGTTTAAATTTTAAAGTGTACACTATAAAACACATCCAGATTAATAATAAAAAACAAAAAACAAAGATACAATATTTTAATTGAAAACTGAGTCCAAATCAGGGATGCCTTATTTAGCCTGACAACCAAGCCATGGTGTATTAGCATATATATACATATATATATATATATTTTTTTTACATTATTCTGCAGTAATTGGATAGGCTAACAAGTGACAGGAAAGTTGTTTAACCAGACCTAAGGAGTAAATTTTATCTTTGCCCTTGGAGCACTTGTGACACCCCTTGACGGAAGGAGCCATGTCATTCGTATCATTGCTTATCAGAAATGTCTTGCACAGTTATCACATAACCAAAGTTTTTAATTAGTTCATACATGTGGAGTCCTGTTAATCATATAACATTTTTACAGTCACTACTATCAACACTTTCACAGCTCTTCGTTGTCTGCTACCATATCTTTTCTATTCCTCTATAAAGTTGACAGGCCAACAGGTTTTTGCTCAAATCAGGACAAAAATGATTATTATGCTTCAGTTGAATGAAACTGATGCAGAGGCAAAGAAATATGCCACACTTTCAGCATTTCTGTAGCCCCATTTGCATTTTGACCTTTGCTCCACAAAATTGCTTAATTAGATTAAATGTCTTTAACAATCAGATATAGCCTCAGGTAAATGAGCTGTGAGTTCCAGTCTGACAGGGGGTGGGGGGTGGGGGGGGGGAGGCTGTGGCCTAAGTATTAGATTAAACCCCCTGTGTCCTGCTGTGGGAAGCAGGCTCAGAACTGCATGCTGCAGCCATTCAGGTCAATGTGTATTTGCTGAGCAGAAGTAGTTGATATTTATAGGCCACATGATGGTGTGAATTAAATTAGCAAAACAATAACTTTGTTATTCATGAGGAAAGGCTTACCCCATGAGCGCTTTTGCTCATGCCAAGGACTGCCCAGAGGAGTTAAGTAGGAGTTTGTATTATAAGCGTGAGAGCTGCAGACCCGGTGAAATTACAACAAAAACTCAGTGACATATCGCTACCAACACTGGCCTTCCATGGATACAGTTATTTTGTTTTTGCTGAGTGATTCTCCGGCTCTATATTACTAAGAGCCTTGATTGTAAACAACAGAAAACACTGGGGCCAGTGAGAACAAATCTGAGTTTTACCTGCTACGCATGAGATACTGGTTGGAATATAAAGAGGTTTGTTATTGTGTTGGTCAGTGTCAAGCATCGTTCTCAACCTCCCCTTCAGTCCACAGAGCCCCCTCTCTCTCTGCTCTAGACAGTGGCTCTCTCTGACTGCTCGTGCCATTAAGTCACAGGCGTGAAGGCAGGAGGACAGGAAACACAGATGCAGGCATTGTGAAATAAAAGACAAAACCTAACAGGCAAAACCAAAACTGTATTCAGAGGTCTCAGCATTGAACAAGTACGGCATAAAACACACTAATTTTATGGGTAAAACGAAGCTTCTGGAGAAAAATTGCTGTGCAAATTAGGTGTAATTCTCTGGCAAGAATTGAAGAAAGGAAGTTGTGGTTTATGTACAACTACAAAAACCAAAGCTTTGGGAACCATTAAATGTGAATATATTTAATTCAAAGACAAAGTCTCTAACTCAGCAACAGTAAAATAACAATCAACAGAAGTTTAACATGTTTTAGCGTCTCACGTTGCAAGCACAAGTCCCATTTACTTCAACCATGAAGGAGGTACAGTAAGTGCTTATAAGAAGATGCCCTGGTCAAATGAGACTAAAATTGAACCTTTTTGACCTAAATGGGGAAAAAATACAACACCAAAAAAAAAAAAAAAAGTCTATATATATGAGACAGATAACCGATCACACACAATTTCCACAGTAAAACATGGTGGCAGTGGCATCATGTTTTGTTTTAGGGAGGCTTTTATTCAGACAGGGAGGGTAGTCAGAGCTGATAGGAAGGTGGGAATATGTTACACACAAAGAAAACCTGCAAAAGAGGACTTGGGCGAGATGTTCAACCATTTATTCGTTGGGGCGAAAACTGCAGGACAGTTTCTCTCTGGGCTATAGTCTCGAGTGGGAATAAGTTGTATTTGTATAGAACTGGAAAGCTACCTCACACAATTTATTTAACTGTCGGTTGTGTTACTTTATATATATATATATATATATATATATATATATATATATATATATATATGTATTATATATATAATATATATATTATATATATCATATATATCATATATATATATCATATATATATAATATATATATTATATATTATATCAATCTCAAAATGTAGCTGTTTTTCAGGCCATTGTCAGAAGCGGAACGGGCATTTTATTTTGAAGGCCGCGGCCGGAAGTGGTGCTGAAGCTGCTTCGTGGTGTGACGGAGGAGCGCGGAGCATGTGTGTACGTCTGTGTGAGTGTGGCTTCCTGCGCGCTGTCCGCTCAGCGTCCGTCTCCTCAGTGTAGATCGGCTCACCATGGCGGAAGGACGCAGGGAACAACCGCCTCATCCTCCTCTCTCCTTACCACCGGCCAGCAAGCGGCTTTGCCTTCGCCCCGCACCACGAGGTCCCGGTCCGGGGCCCGGCCACGGCAGCGGTGCGCCCGGCTCCCGGTATCGCTCCCCGGAGTCCCTCCTGGACTGCGCCGCCAAAGCGGTAGCGGAAAAGTGGGCCTTTGAGAGAGTGGAGGAGCGCTTCGAGCGGATTCCGGAGCCCGTCCAGCGCCGTATCGTCTATTGGTCTTTCCCCCGCAACGAGAAGGAGATATGCATGTACTCTTCGTTTCAGTGCAGGGTAGCCGGCGAGGAAGGTCCGTCGGCGGCTACGGCTGGAACTGGGGGGACGGGGTCCGGAGCTCCGAACGCCGGTGGCGGCGGAGGAGGACCTACCGCCGGTGCCGCGGCCGCCGCCGTGGGGGCAGCCGGAGTAGTGGGGACGGGAGACGGACTCCCTTTCCGCCGGGGAATCAGGCTGCTGGAAACGGGCTGTGTGGAGAACGTTTTACAAGTCGGTAAGTGGAGTATAAACGCTTTAAATCATAGAGAGGGGGGTAAAAAAAAGGGGGGTACGTGTCGGCAGAGGAAGCGAGGACCGTTTCCGAGTTCCTGCCGCCGCGGCTGGATCTGCTCCGGGGAGGGTAGGGGGGGATGATTGATGGAAGTTTTTCCGCTATGGCAGAAAGTACGCGGAGCCTGTGCTTTCTGCGCACTCTGGACCACACACGCTTCTGGTTGTGTTTCTCTTGAAGCGGACTTTAAACTACAAGTCCGTGGTTGAAGTTGGAGCGCATTTTAGCGGCGGTGGGGGAAAAAAAAACAAAAAAACGAGACGACGATGCTGTTGCTCGCTAGCTTAGCCGAGCAGCTGCTGTTTAAAAATTAAAGGGTCTTCCTATTGTAGGGCCACCTTCAGAGCTGCACACTTCAGCCTTTTTCCCCCACAAACAAACACTTTAGCGTTAAAGGAACTTGCTTTTCCAACAGCGGAAGGGTGTCTTTTCTTTTTCTCTTTTTTTCCCCACCTCTCTTCCTCTTTGGGTCTCCTCTAGCGGAGATGTCCGGAGCCCTAACCCCGGCAATGAGGCAGGGGGAGGCGGCCAGGAGGAGGAGGAAGGAGGGGGGGGGGGGGGGGGCTGACAGACGCGGATACAAAAGCTAGCGACGTTAAGAGCGTCGGGGCTTTATTAGTTTTTTTTTTTTTTTTTTTTTTTTTTTTTTGTGCCCCGACAAATTACTTTTTCTCAACTCAACTTCGGTCTAGAATGGCTTAGGGAGGAAACAAAGGCGGTTATTGGGTCCTCTTATTACGATTAATCCAACGTTAATCCGAGAGAGAGAGAGAGAAAAAAAAATGCGCCGCGGGATTATTTTCTTGTTTGTTTTTGTTTTGGCTGTGTGTTTGCCGGACAAAGAGCGCTTCGTCGCCAGCATTTACACACACATAGATATCTATATATTTCTATATAAAAAGGAAAGAACAGCGGGGAGTTGCTGGGATGTTCTGGTTAAAGTTAACCCAGGTGTTGCAGCGACATGTCTGCGTGTCCCGATCGGCCGCTCCGCAGCACAAAGGCTTTCCAGTTCAAGTGATCGATAAGCGTCTCGCATTTCCAGCGCTGCAGAGAGAGAGAGAGAGAGAGATAGAAAAAAGAGAGAGAGAGAGAGAAGCTGCTTTCAAACAAAGGGCCATTCCGCCAAGCTCCGTCTCCTTCCTCCTCCACCGCCCCCCCTCATCATGCTCAGCAACAAACCCGAACTGAAACCCAGGCATGAGGGAAAACTGGTGGCATGAAAACCACGACGGATAGTCTTTATATGGTTACCAGGAGGAACCCCCCCCGCCCCCTCCTCCTCCTTCCATCACCCTCCTCTTCTTCTCTGACCATATGGTGAGAGAGCCACTGGAGCTTTTTCTGGGGTTTCATGTTGCTCTGAGGTATCAGGGGGGGCAGCTTTAACCATGCTGCCCACAAATGCTGGATCTAATTGCATCCTATAGATGCTCATTGATTTAACCCCCCCCCCAAAAAAAACAACAAAAAAAAAACTAGGATTTAAGAATATTAACTCAAGGTTTGTTTTGGAATGTAGTAGTTGCTGTCTAGCTCCATAGTTTGTTGCAAGTTTGATCCCTTTTTTTGTTGCGTTGTGCAAGAATGGGAATAAAAGGCCTAGCCACGGTTGCCCAGAGTAGCGTGTTGCGTAAGCGCTCCCTGCGCCTGAACCAGGTGAGACACTTTGGGTGAATCTGCATTAGGAAATAAAAGGTTCACACGGGATCTGACGGGACATAAAGCCAGACGCTTCTAGTTTCCCCCGTGCTGCTTCGGCCACTTGCCCTGGATCCGTTTGGTTATTTAAAGGGAAGGTTTACACTGATGGGGGAAGTTGTTGTTTTTTGTCTGTCAATAAATGTTTGTTTCAAAAACCACAAAACAACGCAAGTTATGCCATTACTAAGGTTTAAAGTCCTGTCAGCGACACGGTCGACAAAGCGTTGCAGTGAGCGGTCGTTTAATCTGAATTTGGGGCGCAGGGTTTCCCCTCCTGGTGGCTGTGGCTGCGCACCGCCGGTCAGCTGGCCTATCTGTGAAGAAGCAGACTGCAGGCTAGCTAAACGAACCGGATAATATGTGGGGCGTCTCTTTGGGGAGCATACTGACATAAAAAGGTATACGTTTTGCACAATAACAATTAAAATGTATATTTTATTATGTACAATAAGGAAAATAGCAACAACAAATGTGATCACTTTATTGTTAATGTAACAGGCTTCTTTCCTGTAAAAAAGAAAAAGGTAAAATTCTTTTTGGAAGCAGTAAAACCCATGTCCCTTCTTTTATTAGCAGCCTTAGGAGGCAGTGGTGCCATTCTCTAAGGTCAGGACTAGGGCTGGACGATAATTCAATAACAATATATATTAATCCGTAGACGTATATTGATGATAGAAAAAAAGGGTCAGTAAAAAGTTCAATAGAATAACAGTTTTCCTTCCTGTCACATTCTAACCATGTAGGTTAATACTACAGTCATTACATCCTCCCAACCAATCACAACGCAGACCCAGGAACCAAGCTCCGCCCCCTTAAAAGAGTTCAGAGAGCACTCGTTCTTTTTTCTTTTTTAAAAAAACTTGCAGGTTTGGTAAAACTTTGATAGAATAAAGGGTTGAGTTTGAATTTAGTGTTTGTGTCTTTATCTAAAAAATAGGTTGCTAAGGAACAGCATAAAATGGCCAGGGCTGCACTTAAAATCTATGTTTCTAATTTGTTGATAATTTTCGATATCGATCAATATGATTTCTACTTCATCGATATGCTTTTTTTTCTGTATCGTCCGGCCCTAGTCAGGACTGCAGTGTGTGTTTGTGACATCAGGGCAGGAAGTGATGGTTCTTCACTTGGTAAACCATAGCCAGCAGGCTGCGTGGAAGGTTAGCTCGCCGTTTACTTTCGTCTTAAAGTGGTGCTGCCAGGAAGTCGGACGACCGTCATGACGCCGCCGTGGTGTCATGACTCTGAATCACGCCCCGCAGCAGTGGAGGCTCATTCTTGTTTTCAGAACAACACAGTTGTTGTTGTTTGAACCGTTGCACCTGTGTAGCTATGCTCACTTTGCAGCTGACTTCTTCAAGCACGGAAAGAAACGGCGGGACGTTTTGACGATTTCATGTAATCCTTTCTAATCTACCCATAGACTCCATTAAGGAAAACACGATGTGACTCCACTAAATGACATGCGCCTGTGGAGTTGATTTGATGTGAGAGTCAGCTGACCCCCGAACCAAGATCTGAACCAGCATGAATGGAAATGTGTGATCTAAAGCCTTCTGCCGCGTTGATTAACATTTTGCTCCATCAGTTATCGATGGATCATGCAAACTGGTTTTCTAGGCTAGAATTAGAGCGGTGAGGTGACAGGTTGATGGGAAGTAAGGGTTAGCCTGGTATAGTTTTCAGGTTGTTTGGGGAAGATTAGAAGGGGAACCGCCCGGGAAGACCGGCCCTCAGTGGGTAAACGGACTGGGTTGCGTCTTACTGGTGTGGACTTCTAATAACGGAACCTCTAATACGTTCACCCAAGATCTTTGACTTGATTTCTGTTTCTGGAAAAATGAGTCGATGTCCCGCAGGAGCCAACGTGTGGGAACGGCCCACAGGGCTGTCTGTCATGGGTTCTCTCGGTCGCTGTTTTTATTTATTTCTTCTTCTTCTTCTTCTTGGCTGCTCCTCACGGCGACTGCAAGCAGAGCAGGAGCTCCAGTTCCTGCAAAAACCCCATGCTCGTCTTTTGACTCGCCTTTTGCCCCGCTTTCTGAGAACTGCTGAGCCTGCAGTCAGAGTCGCTCTGTTTAGATTTTTTTTTTAAACCAGATCTCACTAAACAGATCTTAAAACAAACTGAGGGGTTTATCCGCTCGCCGCTCTAAAGTCTGCACCTCAGCCCGGATGAGTAATAATGAAACGAAGAAAAAAAAAGGAGTCATATAAGAGCCCTTATCATCAAAGGCTGCTTTGTGTGCGTCGAGAAATGAGTTGACTAGCATGTTTCTTATAGCCGTCCTCCGCCCTCGCTGCATTCCGGGCAAAGGTCTCGTACGTCGGCCTCTTTCAACGGCGACGCAGACGGATCGGAGGGACGTCGGCCCGTCAGCAGCTCATTGGCCCATGTGTTCCTAATAATCCACTCCTACCCCCAAGTCATAATTAGAATAATCAAAGCAAAGCGGGATTGTTTTTGTCACACACGCATATAAGCCCCCCCCCCCCTCCTCGCCTTGTACTGCTCGCTCAGACATATTCACACCAGCCCCCTTTACTAGAGCCCTTATAAAGTCCTCAGAGAGCAGGAGGAAGGGATCTAACTGGAGGGAGGCTGGCGTTGAAGGGGGTTCCTCAGCTTTGAGTCAAGCGTTGGGATTATTGGGTCATGCTTTGTTACCCAGCTGTAGAAAAAGCCCTTGTTCACAGACAGAGGGGTGGGGGGGGTCGTCGGGGTCGTGGGGTGTAAGCGTACGTATCTGAGACGCTAGGGCCGTCCTGCGTGTCTGACGCTTTCCAAAGCTGCGGTGACTCCGACGGCGTGAGGCGAGGACGTTCTAAGGCCTAAACCCACGTCGCCTTCAGGCTGCAAGGGCCAAAAGAGGCTGAAATGATTGTGGCTTATTAACCGTAGCTAAAAAGAAGAGTGTTGGAGAGAGCTTTCAGCTGATTGTTTCAATCTTTCCGTCTAGACTTTAGTCGTCATTGTTGTATTTGCTCAGTGTCAGTGGGTGTTTTTCTTTTAGTTTACAGGAGCGTTCGCAGGCTGGCCCGTCCTGCTAATATTTGCTCAGATGTAATGTTCTGCCACGATGGCCGCAGGGCTCCTCGTCGCGGAAAGGCTTCCAAACCTCTGGCGTGCGTCTGCCTCCTGGTTGTTCAGGGGTGTCTTGTGATAAGAGCCAGAGCGAAGGCAGGAGGAGGCGGAGGGCTCGGCGGCCTCGTCTCCCATCGTCCTTCCTCCTGGAGTCTCTACCACTGAACGCTGCTTACCTCTCGTCTCAGCTGTGTAAACTTCGGATCTTCTTACGAGTTCTGTCTGTCTTTTTGCTTTCATTTGGCCATTAGATGTTTGATTGTTTTACTGTAAAGGGCCCGTTGGTTTTTGAAGGTCTCTTCGGCTCGTCGGTGGTTTTAGGAGAAGGAAGGCTGGGAACGGGGACGGCCGGTCACGGCTCTGCTGAGCTGCAGCGGCGTTTCCACACTCAGGATGTTGGCTCGTGTCGTTTTGGGGAAACCCCGGGTAACTTCAGTTTAAAGTTGACCAAGAGCGTGCGTGTGATCTCCAGACCACGAGTCCCTGCTGTCGGATCTATTCGTATCTGCTTTTATGTCGTTTTTTTTTTGTTTTTTTTGAGAAGTTTCTAGTTTTTAAATACCTTCAAATTGTTCAAGCTCTGGATTCTCTTTAGGCCTCGACGAGAAACTTTTCAGCCTTTTTCTCACAAAACCATCAACTGCTCCTACAGGACCAAACGGTGTCAAGATTTTAGTTAAAAACGTATTTTTAGATTCACCACATTTCCTGATATACAGCGATTGTGATTAAAATACTAGTCTTACTTTAAAACTGCTTGTATTTAAAACAAAAATAGGAACAATTACTTTCACTGTTGCAACAAAGCAAAAATACTGCAGTTACACCAACCTTATCTAAAGCGTGTATTCTGATTTTTTTTTTTTTATTTATTTATTTTACATAAAAACAAGTGAAAACCTAAATTGAGGACCTTTTTTAAATGTAGAAGCTTTTGAAGGCCAATGCAGGCTCTGCAGGAACAGAGAAATGGGTTCTCTCTCCCAGAGCAGCAAGTAAGAATATTTTTTCTGCATTGGAAGACGGCTGTGAAGACTTCCTATCAGACTTCCTGATAGTTGGGCGCTTTGGTCGTTATGAAATCTGAAATGTCCGGGTCAGCAACAACTCTGTTCCCGTTCTTGCCGCCTCCTGTAAAAGAAGCGTCTTTGTTTCTGCGGGGGCGAGTGCAGATCATTAGTTACGGCGAAGGAAGGGTGGCACTTCCTCGGTACTCGCGCCACGCCCTCCTTCATCGTGCGTTCTGGAACAGGGAACGTAGACAGGTGCGTTAAGGAAAGTGGAGCAGCCTTTTTTCAGCCCGCTGACGGGCAGGGTGCAGCCACGGCAGCGCGGCGTTGATCTTTTCCGTTCACTCCATGCAGGTTTATTGCGGAACTTTGATCTGAAAAGGGACATCCGTTGCGGTGAATGACCCGTGCTCTTGTGTGTCCCGGTCTACATAAGCCACCAGCACCAGGTGCTTTCTAGTTGCACCCGGAAGGCAGAGATCCAACCACGGCGCATCTTGAAGACGCAGCTCCTCCTTGACCCGTCTGACGCCGCTGCCGGCTGCTACTAGGACTGACACGTGGCCGCCTTTCAGCGCCGTTCGCCTTCGTGGCTTTTGAACACATGAAAACTTAAGAAATCTATTGTTGTCCTGAGTTGCTGATATGCGGCACACATCCTGCCTGTTTTGTGACCTGGTGCTGAGCCTTGGCGTGACGTAGCTCCCAGATCAGAGCATCTTCTGGTTTCCTGTGACTGAAAACCAGAGTACGGTTCAGGCTGCTGAATCTGCGTCACGTTTGCTGCGTCTGTGTTTGCACTGAAATCGGGAAAGTATAAAAGAAATCCTTTAAAACGGCCATTTGAAGAGCTGATTCCTTCTCTAATTGTCCGTGTTTAAAACCAAAAAGCTGTCAGTATAATGGCGGTGTCGTAGCATTTAAAGCTGCAATTAAACCCGGGTACGTCTTGGTTTTTCAGTCAGAGGGCCGATATTTTCAATTTGAGCAAAGCAAAAAAGTTTTAACACAGGACACCGTCCTAAGACGGTGTAGAAATCTACAGCAGAAGAAATACCGTTCATTTATAGGTAGAAAACAAAAGGCTCAGGCCTGGTTTGTTGGTATGAATGCTCTGTGAAACCCCGGGGAACTCGTCAGTCCTGTTATTTCTGAAGACGCTTTGATCGCGCGAATCTTCGCCGGCTTTTCCAAATGGAGACGCGACACTCTTTGGACCGACGGCGAAGCAGTCCTGGAGGCTACGCCGTTGGCCGACTCTCCCCACTTAGCACCCGGCCACACTCCGACGGTCAGCCGCTCGCCGACTCGCAGATATTTAATCAGCGTAATTAATTCCACGCCGGGCCGAGCTCGAAAAGAGGCAATCGCTGAAACAAATCATCCCTGCATTCTTATTAGCTCTCAGAGGACCGTGAGAGATGAGGCCATTAGGGTTTTTTTTTTTTTTTTTGGGCTCATCAGAGGCGGCCGCACCTGCACGCACGCACACAACAACTGCCCCGTTATGCAAAAAAAAAAACATTAATCAGAGATCTGTGTTTATCGACCACATTCACCCGTCTGAGACGCAAAAAGCGTAAGCCGTTGTGTTTCATTCTCTTTGCCGCTGCTAGCAGATTCTCACCGACAGGAAAGCGATGAAACTCTCGCTGGTATTAAACTGCACTTTTGACACAACCTTGATTTATCAGGCCTACTATTTAAATACTTCTCTGCTGGTTAATAAAAAAAAAAGAAAAAAGCTCAACAGGGTCTTCTGTTGTCGTTTTCATACCCATAAACAAAGCCATTTACTGCATATTACTAGGTTTCTCTTGCTGGTTGCGTTATTGATGAATTAGGGGCATAAATGGTCAAAGTGGCCAAATCTTAGTTTTTTTTTTCTTCTCTTTTTGTGAATATAATTTTTCGAAACGCTTTATATTTCCATTTATTTTGTTTTTATTTACTCTTGTCTGATCACTTGCCCCCCTAGGAATGATTTTGCGTGTCCCTTGACCACATATCAAAACTACAACACATCTGGTCCACCTTCACATCTGGTTGATTGCAGCTGCAGGCCCACAGCTTTATCAGCCGTTTGGTAGGGCAAGGCATTCACTGACGAGTTGGAGCAGCCCGATGGGTAAAACACAAAGTGTGTATGATATTCTCATGCAAAGAACACAGGATCTCCAGCATCAGGAAACATTTACTACACTGTTCTTACTCCAAGACTGGGTGACCCGTGTCTCATTTTTGTTGCCAAGCATAGACGAAACGTTTCTCCGGCAAAAGTAAATGGAAAACACTCAACCCACAAAAAGCAGGGAATATTTCTGTTTTCAGATCTACTGATTTATAGAACATTTTCTCCAGAAATCTCCCCTATTTTTCTTGCTTTATTAATATATTGTGGATTGGATTATTGCTGGGCTGGATACAAATAAAACCAAATTCCAAAATTATGGATGTGGTTTGAGTAAAAAAGAAAAAAGAAGTAGCCTCTTGTGACCCGTCAGTATTTTAATCTTAAGGGTTTCACCACACATGGCTGAAGGTCTGGACACCACAGCTTTAGTTTCCGCGTAGGAAAACGAGCTTTTCCTCCTTGATCTCTGTTTCTACTTTGCTCAGTCTGCTATTCTGTGCACACACTTCCCACCGCAGCCGCTACAGAAAAGTGAATATTGTCATGCTTTTTAAAACCTTTAGGCGCTGCACACTGTGACTTAGTCGCTGTGTGTTTCAGGCTTTGCTCTGCCGTTCTTGGTGCTTTTTTTTTATTTTTTTGTTCGGACATGACCTCAGGTGTTTGGCCCACAGTCGCTGCAGTCTCAACAAAAGCCTTGTTTGCAGCAGCAAGTAAAAATGCCCTCCTTCACCTGCTGGTACAGATTGCTCAGCTCTGCGCCTCGACGAAGTGCGTACGACGGAGAAAACCCCGAGCAAACATGCTTTTCCGGCGCCTTTCATTTCTCCTCAGCCTGGACATCTCCTATGTTTGTGTGTGTTTTTGGGACGTGCAATTATCTGCGCAGATCAACGGCGTCCTTGTTCTTCTAGCGCTGGAAGCCGACAGCCTCCTGTGTTCAGTTGCCGCGCTGCTCCACACCTGTCTTTTATTAGCTGTTATAAGTGTGTGTGTGTGTGTGTGTGTGTGTGTGTGTGTGTGTACGTTTACCATTGTTGTACACGTTAGGCCCCGTCCAGGCCGCACTGGGTAGGGAGGGACTATTATGTCCTCGTTTGGTTGGAATTGCCTACCAAATTTTTGGAGGGACGGAGAGGTATAGCTGAACAATGGGGTGGGAGGAGTGAGGGGGTTAATGGAAATTTAAAATTCAAACACCCTGATGCCATAGGTGAGCCCTAAGATGGCCTAAAAGGTGGAAAGTAAATAACGACAAATTAGTTTTTGTTAGCCTGAGCTGTGGTTATAGTCTCCTGAGTAAATAATATAGCGATATTGTCTTGCAAATAGGATGTCACGCCAAATAAAAGTAATTTTCCTAGTGTCCTGAGCTGAATGTTGTTCTCCTTTTGTCGTCTTCTAAAGCAGGAAAAGCTGAATTAGCCTGTTCTCCTTTTCTCCTTTTCAGTCCCAGTTTAAGGGATTTCTGTTTTAGAAGCAGAACATTTTATCATCAGCACCAGGATCTCTGTGCAGTTAACAAATCCACTTATTTACAGCTAAAAAGCACACGGGCAGAACGTGGAACGTCCCGATCAAGACGTTTTAAAGTGGCCAGCATCAGGGTCCATGACTAAATTGTATATCGATTGTATATTAGCTGCTGCCACTTCCTGTCTTTCTGTCACATGACCAGCTCTGCGCCGCGGCCTCATGTTTCCAGCTACCCGAAAGAGACGCAAAGAGCGCCGCTAATATACTAGTGGATCAACGTGGATGGATACAAAACACTGTTTATAAAGCTGCAGATCGACTTGTCTAACTTCTGTCACCAAAGGATTCGTTTTCAACCCCCCTTTTAGAAATATTTTCTGAGGCTTATGATCAGTGAGTCCGGATATTAAACACGCTAATGTTAGGCTAGCACTTGAGCAAACAGGCGAAGACCAGCTGCGGTCGAACCGGCCGCAAACAACGATGATACGTTTCCAGAACCGTTTGAGAAATGTTGCAAATATTCTGAGCTGAAAACCTTCCCTGTGGATTTCTGGGAATTAACCGGAAATATAGCGTGGTTTCATTTCCAAACATAATTCCTTGTTAGTTTCCATATAAACTTCCCAACTTTGCATATTCCCAGAGTATTGCAGCTCTGGTGTCCAGCCAGGTGTTGCTGTAGGAACCATGGGTAAACGTTTGCAGGTTTAGGGTCGTTTAGGGCTGTTCTCCAGGATCTTCATCCCGGATGTTGAGAAAAAGCTGTTTGGAGGGAGGGCAGAACGAGAGTGGGACTTGGTATCAGTACATTAATCTTAAATGAGTTTGGGTCAGGGGTTTGAGGCCAGTACATTTCTTTGAAGACGGAACACATTTATGCTGTGAATTAGAAGTATACAGATATCCTTATTCCTAGCGTTGCCAATAGTCTACTGTCATTTCTGAGAGTAAACCATTCGCAGTATTTGCGCTCGCAATTTCTTTCAAGGCTCACTCTAGCTGGGCCGGCGTTGTGAAAACCCGGTGCCACTTGAACGTAAAAAAAAACAAGGCAGCCTCCTCCACTTGTGTGGAACCGCAGAGCCAGAAGGATGCTTTAAGACGTAACATTGGTTTTATGTCTGCGCCACTCAAGCTGCACTCTGCCTTGGCCCGTCCTGGTCGGCTCTTGATCTCCACGCTAATGCTTTCCGTCTTTCCTCTGAACGCCGTCAGTTTGGCGCTTTAATGCGTTTCCCATCTTGCATTCGGACGGGCGGCCATAGATCATAGATTTCAAGCGCAGATAGTCGCCGCTCTTTTGTTTACTATCCGCATTAATACGGCCAAGGTTGTGTGGCGTAGCGTTGTGTACTCTTTCTAATCTCGGTGACGGCGAGAGGCCTTCGCAGCAGCGCGCCTATTACCGTCAGCAAAAACCGACAGGAGCGCTGTGTCTGAAATATGCATTATATCTGGATCTGAAACAGTTTCCATACTCTTAGTGGAGTTTGATCCCAGGAAATAAGATGAAAAGAATTATAGATTTTTTTTTCTCTCTCTCTCTCTTTAGAACCTGGGGCATATTAAATGTGCAATGATGTTTTTTCTTTTTTTTTCATAGTGCTCACATTTGAGGTTGTTGCAGTCAAGAGTAAAAAAAAAAAAAAGCTTCTCAAAATGTGAATTTTTCAGGTGGTGAAGGTTTTTTTTTTCTGATTCTGGCGCTATTCGCCTCTCTTCACCTCTGCCATCCACTCTTCCCAAATGTGTGAATAAGGTTTAAAAGGAAGCACTTAGTGCTAAAAGTATGAATAATCATATCAATTGGAGACCAAGTCGCCGATTATAGTGATTCAGCCTGTCAATGTGCATTAGCAAATGGGCCTGGTAGTCCTGTGTGGCTGAATTATTCAAAGTCCTTTCTTTGTGTGAGGCTGAAACGTGACCAGTGCGCACACTTTTTTTTTTTTTTTTTCTCCCCCCACCATCAAATGTCCTTAAACATCTCAGCCAGTCCCATTTTCCTTTACGGAAGTGGTCATTACGCCTTAGTCAATAGCTGTAGGCACACACTGAACAGCCACTAATGTTCTATTGTACCCTGAAGTATTGCTGTTCTTTCTGTTCAATGTGCAGAGTTGTTCTTTGGGTTGTATTTCGTGATCATTTTTGGAGATTTTTTTTTGTTGATTTTTACATTTATCTAGCAATCCTGTTGTTGGACACTTTGTTTTTTAGTTACAGCGGCAATCTGGCAAGAGAAATGATGAGAAATGCTGAGATCAGGGCGTGTAACGAGATCTCATGCCATGGAAATTAAAACGCCATGTTGTCCAGTTTAACTCTGTCTCATTAAGCGCTGTTTAGTTGCTTCGTCTGTTAGTGTGAGCTAATATTACGATCCTGGGACGCAAAGGTGTGCTTTTACCTAAACTTCCCGCGGTTCTGTTTGCGACCCTTATTTTGAAGCATGACAGGATGTTGTTCTTGAGTTGCTGTTTTGTGTTGACAGAAATAATTGATGCAGACAACAATCCTCAGTTAGTAATATTCGAAGATGCCGCTGCCTCCTTTTTAATGACTTGTGTGACAAATTATGTTTTAGGTAATTGGTAACAGAAAGTTATTTATATAAAGTGAGAATGCTCTGTTTGGCTAACCCTTAGCTTTAGCTGCTAGCAATTCTCAAGTTAGCATCTGCGTCTTAGCTTCCTAGCTAAGGACATTCAGTTCAAAAATCATTCAGATTTTTGAACTGAATGAGCACTGTATGAAACAAAGTTGTTTTTTCTCTTTGTTAAAGTATAAAAACTGGACATTTCTATTTATTTTTTTGGAATTGGGACCACCCTTTAATTAGATGAGCATTAAAAACTGCAATGTATTCGCCGGTCAAACCTGGGCGGAAATGTTTAAAACACCATTTGTGAAATATTTTCTGTTTTTTGGAAACGAAACAAATGTGGCCCTTTACTTTTCCCAAAAAATGTTGAGAATATTTCTACATAATCCATGAAGCCAACATTGCGCGTTGTCTTGTCCTCTCTTGAGCTGACTAGATCGCTTCACCCCATTTTTTTCACGTCATCCTTAAAAGTGTAATTTAATAAGTACATTACTATGATGTAGACCGTTTCAAATCTGTTGCAAATATTTCAGTTTTACATTATAATGCCAATAGGTAAAGGTTTTTATTTTTCACCTTCCATTGTTATGTGTTATTAGAGTAAGTTCAATGCTTTTAACAGTTTATTGTTTCAAACTAATTGTCTGAATAAGTCTAAATTGTGACTGATGTTTAGTCACATCCACTAGTTTGATCGTGCTATTTTACAGGAGTCCTGAACGATTGTTTTCTTGGATTTCCTGTAACTCACCGGTTTCCCACATATTCTGACTCACCTATCTGTTGTGAGAGGGCCTGCTAGGTCATGCTGTTCTGTTGATGGCCTCTTCTACAAACCACCGGGGCTGCAATTGGCGATATAACTAATCTCGTCGGACTGGAGCATGAACTTCGAGACAAATATCTCCAGGTTCTCATTTCAGGGTCCAGCGTTTTTGCTGCATTTTCCACATTTTGCGTCGCTTTTTTTTTTTTTTTCCTTCGCCAGTCCCCTCGCCTCCCTCCTCTCCGCCTCTCCCTTGCCGCCGCTAATAACAGCACTCTGTGTAGTTTCTTTAGTGGAGAGGGCCCGCTATGGCCCATTAGGCCGGCCTCTCACCGCCAAATAAATGGGAAGACGACTGCGGAGGGGAAGAGGGATGGAAGAACAGGAGACGAGGATGAAAAAAAGGGACGGGGCGGAGAGATGGGATGCGTGAGAAGAGGGAGCGAAAGGAGGAGGAGGGGAGAGCGGGGTGTGAGGGATTGGAGGGGAAAGGGTGGGGCGAGAGGATGTGTGAAGTAAGGAAGACGTGACAGGAGGGAGGAAAGAGGAGAGCTGAAAGGCAAATGTAAGAAGTACATAACCAACCTGTCACCTCTGGCTCTCCCTTCCCCCTACACACACACACACACACACACACACACACTTCACAGTCACCAAAAGCCAAAGGGGTGGGAGGGACCTCATTAGGCTCTCAGCAGTCCATCACACACATGGAGAGAGCCCACAGAGCTCTGTGTTAGGGGGGATGGGGAGGCCTGCAGAAAAGAGGAGTTGAGGGAGAAATGAAATTGAATTGATAGGAGCAGTCAAGTGCAGCAACACACACACGCACTCGGGGGGACATAAGGGACCAGCTACCCACCACACACACACACACACACACACACACACACACCGCCTCTCTCCCACAGCTACATGATTAATGTGGTCAACAGCCGTGAGGATCAGTCTGGTCGAGACCTCTCACCCTCTTACACGCACAGACACACGCACGCTCATGCACAGAAACCCTCCTCTGGCTTCTCCACTGACACACACACACACACACACACACAGTCCTCAACCCAACCAGCCATCTTTAGACTCCACGCACCCAAACAAAGATGGCGGCGGCAGATCTGCCTCATTGGATTTTCTGTTTCTGTTACAAACGGATGTCTGATCATCATGATCGCTCCGCAGCATGTAGATAAAATATAATATTTGGAATGTGCCGTTTTCCACTCCATTGACCTTTGACCCCATACGCCACACATGTATTGAAAGAAGCTAAATAAATGTTGTTACATCAGCAACAACCTCTGGACAGAATTAGTCTACTTGTCGGTACAGCCTGTTGATCAGCTGGTATGGTGCGTTTACTGACTGGAAAGAGGATGGGGTCTTTTGTGCCCCACCTATCAGGGCCCGATGGTCAGCCTGGCAAAGAAAGGGAAGAAGAGTTGAGGCTGTTTTGCTTTGCTTGGAAACTTGCAAAGCGTAGTTTGGAGCCGCCTGAGTGGACTTGCATTCACGTCACTGGAAAAGTGAAGCATGGAAAAGTTGCTCCTCAATCCAAGGCTGTAAATGATAGATACTGTAGTTCAGTGGGGGTTCTAGACCAAATAAAGCAGTGTTTTTTCACAGGGGCACAGAACAAAAAATTGGGGGAGGGGGGGCGGGGGAACTTAACAGGTCAACATTTTATCGTTTAATATATTAAGTAAGCCAAAGAGCCAATTGTGTCTCTGGAACTGCAGGTTGCAGACCCCTGATCTTTTCTCAATACGGCGGGAGCTTAACGTGAAACAGCTTAATTTTTAAGTATTGTTATTTTTTTTTATATTTATTTTTGAATTATTATTTAGTTATTTTATCATTGGGTAAAAACATAAACGAAAAAAAAAAAAAACTGATCCAAATGACCAGTCAGTCACGGTATCTTTGTAAGCATTTATCATCCTAAGAAATTTAATATCATGTCTTCAGTACAGGGACCAGGAACAGTTCTACAGGGGCACTGGCCCCTGTTGGCCCCTGTCTAGAACCGCCCCTGCTGTAGTTCCTTTGCTGCGTGCCTTAGAGTGTGCGTAGGTGTGTGCTTGGTGAAATTTGGGCGTTTGTCCGTGAATGTAGTTTTTCTGGTAGTTGTCATGGTGTAAAAGGATCAGGGGCCTTGGCCACCGCCGTACTCAACATTCCTGTTGTATTGTGTGAATGTGTGTTCAGGGGCCCATCGGTGGACGTTTCTCTCGGGGGCCTTCCTGTTTTCTATACTCAGGAGAAGCACAGACCACCTTTTCTGTGTGTCACTACCCACCGAGTCGAAAAGCTTCCGCCGCTGCAGTTTTGTCACAGCACCGAACCTTGTCGTGTCACAGCTTTGGTTTCGCTTTGAGTCTTCATCTGTTTGGAAAACACTGGTGAAGATCCAAGAGTCTTCACCCCGTTGCCTGATCGCATTTAGCCTCGTTTTGGTTTTAAAATCTACTTTTCACATAGTTTAAATATTGCCTCCAAAAAAGGGGGACAAGAGGCGTGCGAAGCATTTTTTTTTTCTGCCAGAGCAGCAGAAAAACTCTTTTCTGTGTGTAAGTACTGCACACTATATACTGTGTGTGCATAAATCAATGTTCAAAGTATTATCTTATCAGTAGGATGAAACAGCACCACTGTAACAATGGGATTAAAGCTGCACTTATAAAAGAAGCAATTAAATGGTGTCTTATCGCATCTGCTTTTAACACCAAACAGCACTTTCATAGTTTTCAAGTTTAGTCCTCCTCTTCCTCTATTTTGGAGTCATCTGCCGGTTCCAGCACACAAAATTGTGGACAGCAAATAAAACTGCTGAGGTTTTGTTGTCTTTACAAGTGGCCAGGCATGGGATTCTCCGAGTATAACCTTAGGTAGGAATGGGAGGGTTTCACAAATAAAACAAAAACGAGTAACATAATATAATTGCTTTTAAAAGGCAAAAATTAGCAGTTCCTCCAACTGCTATAATTTTGTAGATGTCATGGCAAAACAATTGCTTTAACATAAGGGTCTATTAGCAAAAGGTCGACTGCTGCTCGTTGCTTACCAACTATAGTTTTAAAACAGTGTTATATTATAATAGCAGTGAGTGGTGCTCCGTGGATCTTAACTTTTAAAAATATCAGGGTTTCACTGCAGTTTGCCAACAGGATTGTGCATTTTTCATGTATCGGCCTTCTTTTCAGCCAGTTGACTGGCAGTGTACAGCAACATAAGGTGGAGGAACGATAGAAAACAACATAATTTTATTCTTAGTTTTAAAATAGAGAAAAACATAAAGGTTTCCAAAAATAGAACGCATGGGATGAGGAAATTTGTGGGAAATTATGTATTAAAAAAAAAAAAAAAAGCTTTGTAAAGGTGTGCCAACCTATAGGTTGGCACACCTTTACAAAGTTTCATACCAGTAGCCTGAAGAAAGTAACTGTTCAGCTCCTGCGTCATGTCCCTATTCAATCCCTTTCACTTTACCTTCAACTAAAAACAAATTCTGATCAGCGATTTATTCAGTTTTGGTCGTTGCAATTGTCAAACAAGAATCTCCCTGAAAGCTAATATTTTACTTTAGCCCAAAACACTAGCGTGAAGCAATAGATAAAAATGAAAGCAAAGCACTCTGCAGGTTTTCCACAAGGTTTGCCATTGGTGCTTTTTAGGGAGGTCTGCATCCTCGTATTGAATCTCCGTGGTGAAACCAGGCACTAGTTTTCTATTTTTTTTTGCACAGTCTGCCGGGTGATTCAGCTGGTTCAATAGACAGCGAGGCAATGGCGAGCTGAAGGGTGAATAATGCTTTTGACATGAAAAACCTGCGAAGCCAGGCTGGAGTCATTTTCCAAAAGCTAAGAAAGGCCACTGAAGGCCTGCTAGGAGCGGCTTTAATGCTGCTGACACTTGGTGAAAAGCTGCTGCTTTATCATTAAGGGGAGCTACATTTCCCATGGCAACAAGATACAGAAATGAATCCCTTAAATGAGGTGTGTTCTTTTGAAATCCAGAGCTGCGACCCTTCCAGCAATCCAGCCTTAAGAACAAAGGCTTGATATCCTCTTGTGCAAGAAACCAAAGCTGCAAGCTCTTAACTTGAAAGACTGGTGGCCTCAGTAAATGTTGAGGCTAAATCTGCTATTGATAATGTTGGTTATCAGTTCTGTAAAGGGAAAAAGTGCCACAAAGACTAAAGCAGAAGTACATGTCCTGATGATTAATAATAAATTCAGTTTGTTTTAACTGAAACTAATTAAAAAACCCACTCTCTCTCACTAATTATGAAAGTTGGCTCTTTTACGGTAAAATTAGTTACTTAAGTACTGGTTACGCGACTTGGTCCCTCACATTGTTCTTTCTGTATTATCGTTTAAAAAACACCAGCTGTAGATATAAGTGATTTGGAACAAATGAGTTTTAGTCACCTAGCAATGTTTTGTCCGCCAGCTTGATCAAGCAATTAAAATATTTTGCCTTTTGTTTTGTTGTTAAAATCCTTTCAGTCCTAATTTTGTATAATCATTTATGCTGACGACTCAACCCGCATACTCTTACTGGTGTGTAACGGAATCATTTAGCTACTAAACACCTACTGTAGCAGACATAAACAAAGTCTGTAAAGCCCAAAGTAAGAAGAGCTTGTACTGTATGAAGTTCATCTAAGAGTTGAAGATGAGAATGCTTGTATAATTGAATCAAAATGATCAGACTGATTTAAGTAGATGCACAAATAATTCTGTTCCCAAGAAGAATCCGCATGTCAGCGATATCCAGAGTAGGAACTATAGTCTCATATACACGTATATGCTTACTTCCTTTTGGCCCCTTTCTGTCTTTGTAGTTGGATCTGTTTCTGGTCCCTGATGTATTGTGTCAAGGTTGTCTGCAAACTAAAGGGGAAGTTCTTTCCTTTGTCTGAATCCTCTGCCTTGGGTCCTAAATTTTAAATGACCTCTTCTTTGTCTTAAACTGAGAGTTAACCTGTGAATAAGGTGGTATACTGTAACGTTGTTTAGTTTGACGCATAAATAGATAGTGTTTATGCCTACACTTGTGCTACATGCACGTCTGGTGTATACCTCACCCTGAAGCCTGAAAATGTAGAACTTGTTTTGTGCTCCCTGCTCTGCTCCTGTCTTTGTTATTCCTGTCTGGGTTTATGAACCACTCCGAGTTCCAGTATAAGAGATGCAAATAGTGCCCTTCTTATTGTTCTCTTTTTAACGATAATGCGACGTAAGAAATCTCAGCCGCACTTCTTATTGGAAGCGGTGGCCTAGTGGTTAAGTATTCGGTTGTTTTCGTCTTGGAAAGGCCGCAAAAGTCGCCGGTTCGAAAATCAGTCTGTCATCCTGGCTCCCTGAGCAAGACATTTGACTACAGATTGCTCCCTGTGCGCCACCCAATGTGGCAGCACACTGCTCCCTAAGGGAGGGGTTAAATGCAGAGACGAATTTCCCCTCTGTGGGACCATAAAGGCAAATATTTATGTATTACATTTAGTAGAGTTACATATTAGGATCTCAATACAATGTTGAAACCAGATATTTACATTTCCTTGAAAATCCAAATTAAATTATGACAGAATTATTTATATTTCCTAACAATAGTTTTGAGACTTTCTTCATATTTGATGGAATTGCCTTTGAAACAGTATGGCTTGCGTCAATAGTTTTGAGTATTCTTTCACTGGTCTCAGATCGTAGTCTGAAATGGCTTGACTGATTCAGGTTTGAATGCAGGTTTGAACTTCTTTGTCACAATTGCTGCAAAAAATTGGCCACTCTATGACTGATATGGTGGTATGCTTTGGGTTTTTACCCAATTGTCTATGGTGGATCACTTCCGGTTCCTAGGAACCCCCCTCTCTCAGGACCTGAGATGATCCTCACAGATTGACAGCATGTGTAAGAAGGCTCAGCAAAGACTGTACCTCCTAGCCTGGGTGCCATTCCGAACTTAGTCCCGCCCACAACGTTTTAGGTCGGGAAGTTCGGTCTGGCATTGCTCAATAGTAGCGCGAGTATGCTCTCCCAATATCTGGCGGGCCAATCAAATTGTCAGGGCGGGCTTTATACGATGATGGACAGATGATCAACAGTAACGTAATCAACCACGTCACCAAAGCGCGCTTGGGTTGAATTCGTGATGGTACGGATCGTGCTACCGGTACGGATCGGGTAGTGACAACAACAACGATGGCTGCCGCTGGAGAGTTGAGGTGTGTAGATTCTGCTATTAGGTCTGTTCTAGAAGATATCGACAGGTTCGTGTGTTGAAGGACTCCTTGGATCCTTACATTCTTTTTTCAACATCGACAAAAATCGTTAACACTCATCTTCCTATGCTAGGCTAACCGTTGAGTTTCGTTGACAACAACTATGCGTCGCTTAACATACGTCACACACTCCATTGCTCTTATTGGTTGTAGGTCTATCCAATTGAGTGCAGAGGAATTTTTTTTTCCTGGTTCGTTCGAAACATCGCCCCATAATCACAGCTCTATGGAGCAGTATCAGACTCACATTCTGACTAGAATTGAGTATGACCATGTCAGGCTATGTACCTCCTGCTGCAACTCCAGAAGTACAACCTTCCTCAGAAGCTACTGATCATCTTCTACATTGCCATCATTCAGTCTGTCTTGTGCTCATCCATCTCTGTGTGATTCAACCCATCAACAAAAACTTGACGGGTCCAAACTGCAAAAAATTATTATGGTACGTTCAAACAGAACAAGGCAAATGGAGTGAGTGATTTTCATGTTATCTCTATGTAAAGGCGCTTTCAGGAGCAAATTAACAGTCCTGGACTAGGCGTGGAGATCCACAATTTTCCCCCTGATTTTCTTGATTTCTCCAGATTTTTTTCTCTTTTTTTTTTTTTTTTTGTCATTGTGTCACAAAGGAACTGTTTGTTTTGAAGTGTTGCCTGATATGGCATCCACAGGTGTGCCTCTGAGCAACTAAAACCCATCATCCTCATCTTTCCCAGCATCTTTCCTAGCTTTCCCAAATTAATTCAAGACTTTTATTTTATGTAGATTTCTGAATTCAAGAGTTGGAACTCTAAAGAACGTCTGACGTTATGGCATTCAGAAAATCCAAATAATTTTGGTAATCCCTGCTGACTTAAAACAGAACACGGAAATGAAGGGGGGGGGGAGGTTGTCTTTCTAGACATTGTATATAAACATCTGGTTTCAACAGAATCATCTGTATAGGTTCAAGAGTCTTTTTTTTCCTCCAATGGCACACAGTTTTTTTTTCTACAAACAATGGCTACTCCCCAACAATTCCACTCAAGAACCTTGTTACTCTTAAGAAGGTTCTTCACTCACATCATAGTTCCTCTTGGTCACAATGACTTAAAAAAAACAACAACAAATGATGGTATTCTTGAGAGTTGCTCAAAGCAGATGTGTTGCTAGAACCAGCACGGTATAGTCCTGTACACCAAAGAACACACAAGAACTCTGAAAGCCGTCTTTGGCCTTTTCCTGTCTGAAAGCTTCCTGTAATACCCGTTAAAAGCCTGTGTAGATCAGGCTTGAGTGCCCCTGGCAAAAAAATTGGCTCTGATCAAACTTACAATGGACCCTTTGCTTCTTTACAATTGGGGGTGATTGTTAGACTTTTATGTAGGAAGCTTTTTAACGAGCCCAACTTTTTGTCCCAAAATTTCAAGACTGCTCCTATTCCTTGATTTTTACTACATGTGAGTTTTCGACTAATTGAAGCGAGGCAGGCAGAAACATTAGAGCTCACAGGCCCTCATGCAGCGCTGTCGCCGAGGACTCTCCAAGCTGTATTTATTAATTCATTTCTTATTGGGACAGAGATAACAGGATTAGTCGTCCAACCATCCAGGAGTCAGCAGGGAGGAAGGGGGACCCTTTAACCCCCTTTCCCTCCTGCAGACAATGGCTCTGCGTGTGCACGTGATTGTGACTTTGCGATTGTGCGAGTTTGTGTCCTTGCCAGATGGGACCAGTGCCTCTTCAAACTCTAGAGCTCTCTTCTTTCTTCTTTTTGGTCGGCGGCCAGTCATCTAGTATTTTCTAGCGTCTGATGGCTTCCAGCAGGGCTGTTGGCAAAACCGGGCATTGGAGCACTTTTAACCAAACACTTTTTTTATGTCATGGTTTTTAGCCATAGTTTTCAGATCAGGTCCTGCTGCACAAATATGTGTCTGGGAAATAATGTTTTTCCGTGCGTTGATTATGGAGATGCACCAATCAGTGGTCTGTGGCTGATTTCTCATCTGCATTTTGGTGCACTGCTTATACCAATTTAGCATTTTTGATTTCTCTTTAAGCTTCCTGAGCTGTCTGGTCATTCATAAATCCCAAATTAAACATTTTACATTTTGCACAAAGACAAGATTTCCTTGTGAGCTGCTATTGTATAATTTAGAATGTATTTCTTCTATGTTTTTTGCCTCTCCAAATGTATCTGTTAAGCATTTTAATGTGTAAATAATTGTTGCTTTTTGGATCTCATACCGACCAACGGCCAGTCTGTAATCAGACTCGTCAAGGAGTAAGGTCTTTAACCAATCAGAAGCTGCCATGCACAATTGAAGTACCATATCATTTCCCGGTTAAGCAGGTGACAGTTGAAAGAAGACGTCAAAAGAACAGCGGCTATGAGCAACGTTAGTGTTTAGCTGTTTTTCCAGCAACGCTCCAGCAGCTTCATGCGTGGATGCGTGCTGCACAGTTAAACCTGTACGTAAAAAAGAACTCCAGGCGGCACCTCTTTCCATCTTCCACTTTGCTCTCGGGTTTCTTCCCTCTTGCTGCAGCACTCCCCCTCCCACCTTAACCCCACAGCGCTCCCACAGCCCTTCCCTGTCACCGTTGGGACGGACTCAATAGCTTCTTCTCCGTGTCACTGTAGAGAAGCTGGAAGCATGAGTCCCGGCAATGCAAGCGCACATTCCTGAACACACACACACATTCTCACAAGCGCCCTGTGCCCTGCCAGCTTTGCGGGTCATTGTATTTGGCACGTGGCCACTATCTTCCCAAACACACACACACACACACACACACACACACACACACACACACACACACACACACACACACACACACACACAGGGAACATGCACTTGCCCCCTGCCTGACTCCAACTTTGGCAGACATCTCCTGCTGAGTAAGGAAGCCCTCCCTCTCTCCCTCTCTCTCTCTCGTTGCCTCTCCTGCTCCTTTTAGCACCCCATTCCCTCTTTTCCACGCCGTAGGCTCTTTTTTTTTTCGTCTCTTCCCTCACTTTTTAAATTTCTTGCTAGTCCTCGGCCAGCAGAGGACGAGTAAACCCCGGGCGCTGCCATTCGCTCCCTTGTTTCCTGACGCCAGCTCCTGTCCTATCAGATCCCTCCAAAGGTGCCGTCAGCTGTATGGCCGCGCCGCTAAGCCCCGCTGCGCGCCTTTTGAATTGACACGTCGTAACTGGATGTGCCAACTTAAACCTGGCCATTAGTCATGTTTTATTCTCCCGTCGGCAGTAATGTCTCAACAAATAAGAATGAGAGGTGGGGCGCGGGGATTCATGAGGCCACTTCTAGCTTTAAGCCCAGGATGGTGTTTCACAAGGGAAGGTAGTGTAGTGTATGGGCAGTTGCCCAATTCCCTATGATTCAGATCTTGATGATTGTCTTAGGCTGCCCTCATAAAACAGGAGGGAAGCTTAGGACGGATGAGCAAAATCTGGAAAGAATAGCAGCGTTAGAATGGAGCAAGCATACAGCTGATTATGGGATATTGACGCCAAAGATGTCTGAGTCAACAGGACAATTGTTAAGCAGCTCTCTTCTGCGCAATAGCTACTCCCATGTAGATCATATAGATAATAACTTTATTTAAGGTTTATGAAAAGTAGGGCAGACACTGGTAACTCCTTTTTTTCACATAGCATTGTGCCATTTAGGCCTGTTGGCAGGTATAACAAGACTTTTAAGAGATACTGTCTCCATATCTATGGTTTGAAATCCTTTCAAATAAAATACAGAAGCAGGAATCCTCTGCATCTGTTTGAAAGTGTAAAGTTAGTAAGGGTTTCACATTTTTGTTTTTAAGGACCTTTATGTTTTAAATGTAAGCCCTGCACTAATCTTTAAAACAAATGACATTTTAACCAATTTATGTACCATAAGTTGACATCGTTTTATTTACCGGTCAGATAACTTCCTCATTTAATGCGAACACGCATCAAACTGGCTGCAGACATTGTTCAGTTTTCTCTGGACCTCAGTCATGGGTAGTTGTTTTTTTTTTTTTTTATATTCCATTTTTTAGACAAATTCTGCGTCTGATAACAACACAGCATACAGAAATCCTTCCATCGCACTATTCTTTTCAGTAGCAGATGGTGTCCAGATGTTGCTGCTTGTGATTGCATTCATTTAAATCTCCAGGTGGCATATGTTTTACTTCCAATGATTGACAATCGGTTTTAGCCAAACACTAAAATCAACGTACTCAAGCCAGATGTTGTTAAATAGATAGCCTAACCACGAACAAGGAGCTGGTGGCGGATAACTTGACAAGAATATTGCTTTTTGACTTCCCTGAACAAACTGCAGAAGGACAGCTTCAGAAGCTCAGTTCTGCTGAGTTTCAGTAAAAGGGCGAATAGTATAGCAAGATGTTTTGAAAACTTTTTTTTTTTTTTTCATCCTGGGCAAACTATAGTCAATCTTAATTCATTTCACTAAAAGATTTGTGTAGTTATCAGCCTTCTTTTCAGGGTCAGCACTGTCCCTCGAACACCTGTTGCTGCACATTGCTGGTCAGCTGGCTGAACAAAAGGCTATTAAACATTTATATCATCTTAAAAGGAAGACAAACTTGTCCAAGTATTTCCAGGATGGAAGAACATGGACAGTGTAGTGTGGAATCTGCTCTGTTTTAAACTATATTTAGCAACCTCCAAACAACATTTCTGTTTATGCGATTATTGCTGCATTTTTCTGGGAATATAACATGATGCATTTCACTAAAAGGGGTTTATGGCTTGTGTTTTTCTTCAGTAGATAAACACTTTCCTGGCTTTTATTCACCAGCTTCCTGAGATGGAAAGCTTTGGCCAACTAGCTTGTGTACGGTACCCAGCAGTCACCGACGCCCTTCGTCCCAGTTTCTTATCCCGCTCTTTGGACGAAAGTGGATCCTTTTGGGTCTGCGTGTTGCGGCCCAAATCTGCCAGTTTTCACTTGTATCTAATGATCACAACTCATTTTTAAGTGCTAACTTTATCTAAGGCTAAAGTTTCCTTGATACCTGAGAAGAAGAAGAAGAAGAAGAAGAAGACAAAAAAGGAAAGTGTGTGTGTGTTTAATTTCCAAGCCAAGGACAAGCAGGCTTGTCCAGTGCCAAGTGGTGCCAAGCCAACTGGCTGTCGTTCAGGCTTTTGTTTTGTGCAGTGCTCTGTGTTCAGTGTGCAACACACATTGTTGTGAAGCGTCTTTCAGTCAACCCCCCCTCCCCTTTTTTTTTTATTGTGAGTGTGTTTGTATGTCATTCCTTTTGCCTGACAGTGACCTTGATGTTGCAAGAAAACCAGAAACACAAGTGGGCTGAGAAAGAGAATTAGAAATGAAACCCTGCTGCGTGCAATTACCTCCTTAGCAGTCTGTGGCGTTGGACTTTGGACATGTCTGTGGTTTTCCTCTGTGGATGCGGCAAAGAGGTGCATTAGCACTGCTGTGGTTTATTTCAGACTGCCGTCGTCCGCCTTCACTGCTCTGTAGCCACACAACAAGCAACTGAGAACGTTAATTATCAGTTGTTTCAGCCGCCAGCGTATGTCCATCTTTAGGACCGTCCAGATGCGTGTCCCGGGTAAGTGAGGCACAAATGTAAATTGTTTGCGCCTGTAAGGATCAAACCAGTTTACCAGGAAGAAGGAAAAAGAGTCAAAGGTAGCCGTGTTCATTGTCATTGCTCTAAACGTGAGTCTTGACAGCAGGAAGGGTCCAAATAAATGTTCAAAACTCGTAATAATGCGATCTAAAAACAAATAAACATTGGGTTGGAAATTGATTTGAAAGCCGTGCTCATTTAAAGTGAGTAAAGATTCTTCAGCCTTTTGCTGTGATGAACTGACTCATTATGAGAAGCAATGAACTTAATATAAAACTCATTTAACTCTAAATAAATGCCTTGCCAGCTCTTTTTTTTTTTTTTTTTTTACACCGTTGCTAAGAAAACTCCCAACTGCACAGACTTGAGCTGCATTAGCAAGAAGAAGAATCTCAAAAGAAGTTGATTGGCTGGTTCTCCCCATGTGGTGACCCTTGAAGAGGATATGTTTGAAGTGTCTAGTCATCAATATTCATGAGCAGAATCCAACCCCAAAGCCCCACGTCCACCCTCCCACCTCCTGCTGCCCCGTGTGTCCAAAGCTGTTTTAAAATCTACATAATTTGAGTTTGAAGTGCCTTTCAGATGGCCTTCCCTGTTGTAACGCTTTCCGGAAACAAGGCACAGACACACTTATTAATCAGACTCTGTGTGTGTGTGTGTGTGTGTGTGTGTGTGTGTGTGTGTAGGGCAGTGATACATAGAAGAGGATAGACAGGTGACCAAATGAGAGAGAGCCAATGAGGAAAAAGAAAGTCACACAGAGATAATGTGATATTTATACAGTAAGGCTGGAAGAAATGATGCCGCTCTTAAATTGTGGGCTAAAGAAGCAAAACCATCTGTCTGGGGGAGATGCTGGTCAACCACAAAGCTGAAAAGCGCCACGTGTTTTCTGAAAACAAGATGTTCAGAGATTACCACGCTACTTAAGGCACCCTGGCTCATTTCTAAGCGTTTTCCCCAGATGTTTGAGGGCTTTATCTGGTAGCAGATATCAGGACAGCAGGAGTCTTTGTTTGCAGAGGGTTCATTTACAGTTTATCTTGATGTTCTCCCTCTCTAAAACTGCATTTTCAGAGTTTTGGCAACAATTCCTGGTTGGCTCTAATTGGCTTGGCATTAAGCGTTTCTATGTATGCTTACTAATCTACTGTCCAGCTTTTAAACTGTCTTCACTACGCTCATCAAGGGATTGCTTGGAAAGTCAGTGGATGGATGAGTTTGAAACTCTAAGTAGCAAGGACCAGACTACGGTCGTCCTTTTTATAGAGACTTCCTGAGGTTTTCCTTTTGGTTTCAATTTTTTTTTTCTGCCATATATGGGATTTATCTCATTTTATTTTTATCTCTTTATTAAGATGCCCTCAGAAATTAGTTAAATTTCGACTGGGCTGGCCCCTAATTACTGACCGGCTGGTTGTAAATCTAAATATTTGCTCTTTCTCTAGTCTGTGAGCACACTATGCATAAGTACTAATATGTCGTGTTGACAACAGCACTCTTTGGTGTGAAGGCGTTACAGTGGGAATAAGACTAAAAGTTATCACATTTCAGTGTCTGAGGTGTTTAAAAAATGTCAGCGGAAGCACAGCGATGTTGGGAAGTAATTTTTTACGACATGTCAAGGCATATCTGTGGTTCGTATCGGGTGCAAAAGAGCAAGACTTTAGGCTGATAACAGGAAGGCTAAATATATTAAAATTAAGTTATTTTTTTAATCTCTTTGAGCTTCTGTCTTCTTTGTCTGATCATGCTGGGTTTGGAAATTTCGGCAGCCTGTTTAGAAATCTCATGTTTAGGTCAGGTCAGGGTGTACATTCTTTAGGGATTACTGATGGAGACTGTTGTCTTGTAACGCTAGCAATGCTAAACGTGCTAATGGCTAATTTAAGAAGCTAAAGAACTCTAAAATGTCAACTCATTTTGGCAAATTCCTGTTTTGTTGCATCTCCTTATTCACAGGCCGCTTGAGGTTACTCCTATTCCTGAAATGAATAAAGGAGTAATTTTCTAATTGCTTTTAACTTTTACAAGTCTGCAAGGTACCAAGATACATTATTATTTGGAAATTATTTTTTCTCAAATGTAAGACTGAGGTCTTCATCTGTGGATTCGATAAGTTGAATCTTTGAACACAAGAGAAAAATGTTCAGTTTCCCCACTGTTATGATCAACCCAACCTCCTCCGTTGGGTTGATCAGATCTTGAGGCTTTTTTTTTTCTCAGTTGTAAAGTCGTGGATGAAGGTTTTCCAGCTCTGCTCTGCAGGAAACCTTTTAAATAGGAGGCCTGAATACATGCTCATTAAGCTCTTTTCATCCAAGTGCGTTGCAGGCAAAACTCTAACATATGCATGGAAGTCAAGGTAGAAATCATGTGCAATTACATAAAGCTTTATGATCAAGCATGTATTCAGCTCACAAAGGGCCCAAAGATCCCTATAGAAACTCTTAACTGGATCACGAACTGACATCAAGCCGCCTTAGTTTGGAGTTTGATGATTTTTGGAAGACATATCATGTTGAGAAAAAGCTTTTTTTTTTTTTTTTGGAATTGCTATATGGCTCTGTCCCAACTGGTATTAAAAACATCTGATCCCTTATCTGTGCTTTCTCATATCACAGGCTGCAGAAATGTATGCGTCTCAGAATCCCAGCGGCAGCATGAAGAGCACATTGTAAACTACACAGAACGGAATATGCGCCCCCTTAAGGGTCATATGATTCGGCAGCACTAAAGGAAAATTGCGTAAAAGTGCCAAAAGTCAAACGCATCATTTTTTTATGGTCATAAAAGTCTTGCACCGGACGCCCGAGGAAACATAAAGCCATTTGTACATTCACCTTCAGCAAAGCTCAGGTAAAATCATGCCAAGTTGTGCTTGTCTTTCAGCGGTTTTCTTCCTGAAAGAAATCGCCGAGGCGTAAAAGAATGCAAGTCCAGGTTGCTTTTCTTTAAGGGGTTTCACAATAGCAGCTTCCAGTGCCAGAGGGAACATACCAGCAAGTTGAGAATAGCTGAGGGATGCTGGTGCCTCCTCCTGTCGACAGGCTGAATGCTGGTTCAGGGTCAGATCAGAGGGGGCAGGATTAGAGCTGAGCCAATTTCTGCTAGATTTTTTTGGTCTCATGGAGCCAAAAATGGTGGTCCTGTTTTCTGCTCTGTTAGCTTATGAGTTGAGCACACTGCTTAGTGAAAGTTTTTTTTATTTTTTTTTAAGTTTGTTTCAGTGCAAAGCTACACATGTGAAATCATGAAATACACAAATGCACCTATAGTAAGCCAGGGGTGGAAATTACCAGAAGTTCTAAAAATCTTGCTAATTAATTTTTCTCAATCCCACTTTTGTACATCACCAATCTTCTATTCTTTGTTTAAAAAGAACAAGACAGTAAAAGCAATGGAAACAATTGGCCCCGCATGATTACTTAGACTAGCTGATGCTGGTCCAAACTTTATGCCGATGGTTTATATACTGATTCCTTTGCTGAAGCCTGTTTTGTACTCTGTTGTTGGCATTTCAGTCCTTGCCATTTCCATTTCCTATTGGTTACTTAACCATTGACCTTGCCTGCAAGCTAAATTCTCATGGTATCTGTGCATTCACAATCACACGCAAATCCATCTTGTACCGCTCCGGCTTCAACCGCTTTTGTCCGAACCTAAAGCGGTATGGGCCCATCATGTTGCAGATTGAGATTTGAGGCGGGACCAATGCAACGAAAGCAATAGCTGACGAGCCCACAGCTGACCCAACACAAACACGGCAGCACAGGAGGACGCACGCGTAGCTGCTGCTATCACTTCTGTTTGGTAAGAATCCACAATTTCATCTTTGAAAGAAGAACAGCAAGAAGCTCCTTGACTAGCTTACCTTGTTTTGGTTTCTCATGGCCAACCTTTGGTAGGCAGGCACTAGGCGTTGTTTATTTTTGCCCAATCGGCTCGGAAAGTTCTGCTGAATGTCCCTCCTTTCCCCAGACCATTTGATAGGAGCAGACCCATATTGATAATGTGCAGAACGCTGAGTGCTACACTTTATCAATGTACTTCACCATTGCGTCAACGTTTTTCTCTTTGCTAGTTAAGTATTTTGGATGAATTAAAAGGACAAATAATCATAGAAGTACTGAACTCACATAATACAATCAGTTTATAAGCACTCATCAAACCAGAGATACTCTGTTTGACCTCCTGCCAATAGAAATTGTTCGTTCGAGGCATATGATCACATTTTCACACAGTAGGCATCAATAAATCATAGGAAATTACTGACAAATCATTTGCTTGCAAAGTGGGTACAAAAATATTACCAGTATGGTTTGTCTGGTGAACGATGCTTGATTCATACGTCTCTTTATACAAGCTGATGGGTTTTGTTATACCTGTTTTGATAACAGACGATGTTAGTCCAAAATATGTCTATTGCTACATCAAACTGTTTATACTTCATAATCAATTCCCCCAAACTGGTCTAAGAACCAGAATAACTGCGAATGGCTTGTAATACAAAGTTTTTACAAATAAATAAACCAAAACAGAATATTTGTGATATTTTGATCATTTTCATGGCTATTTATCTTCATAATTGGTGAAAAATGCTTCATTGAATCGACCAAGGGCAAAGGTTATTTTACCATGCAGTGCATCTACTGATTATCAGTTGTACAAATTGAACGCTTTTCTTCTGTTCAGATTGCAAACCCACGAATAAATGGTTGGTAGGGTGATCAAATTAACCCACATTAGGCAAGAAATTGGTGCCGATTTCTTCACCCTGAGGTTTTCCAGAGGGGCTGGTACTAAACCCTCGTTGTCCACACGGAGGTCAATGAAAGGCTTGCATCACTGTTGGTTCAACCTTAAGCCGTCGCTGCACTGTGAGAATCCAGGCTATTGTCACGGCTGTTGATTTGTGAGCGAGTTTGTGTGTGCGCGTAACACAATACACTAAGCCCGGCCGGTGCGTACCGCCCATCCGTCCCAGCTGTCCAGCATAAGCAACTCGATGAAAAACGACTGCTATCCTCATATCGAGGCTGGTGGAGGACAGAGAAACACGGCCCCGGGAAAATAATTCATTTGGCGTTGCGCTGATGAAAAAGAGGAACGAGTGAGGGGAAAAGAAGCAATTGAATAAGTGAATTGCGTCAGTGGCAGAACGGTTGCGGGGCTTTGTGTGTGTCCCCCCCCCCCCCCAGTGCATGTCATAAAGGTCTCTCTCCCTTGCTCTCACCCCCTATGTGTGTCTGAGTGAGAGAGTGAATACATGTCTAGTGATTGGAAACCTTTTTTTTTCTTTTGTAAACTCAAGCCTCTGCCATAGAGCATTGTGGAGCATTGTTTACCAGGCCTTTTCTTGCTGCTTGTGTGTGTGTGTGTTGTGTAGATGTGTATTCAGTGTGTGTGAGACGGTTGACATTATCAGTTGATTGCTCCCAAGACTTGTCTTTGTGCGAGCTTGAGCACGCACACGCACGGCCGTGTGGGGTTATGTATATGACTGCTGACATTATCGGATCGGCACCATTGTGTGCCTGCGTTCGTCCATCTACAGCTGCATGCTCGTGTGTGTGTGTGTGAGAGAGACGGAGACAGCTGGTATTATTGGGTGATTGCTCGTGCATTTCTGCGCTTGTTTTCTATTCAAACACGGCGTGTGGTTTGGCAACACGGTGACGCGAGGCCTGTGAAGGCTCGCTCGTGTGTCACGTCTTCACTCAACCTGCGATCGGCCCCGAGTCTGCCTAACTGATGGTAGCCTCTCAGACTGCAGGTCGGTCACCATTCGCCTTGGACACTACTGCTGAGCTTTTGCCGATGGAGGCCATTCTTGCGTGACTTCTTATTTTGAAGCAAAGGTTTTTGACAAGTCATTGAGGCAATAGAAATGGCCGAATCCCATTGTAGCTCATGAGAGATATTCACGCAGTGGACAGCTCAAAACGGGGTCTCAGACAGAACCCCATCACTGGGCTGTGCGTCATGCTAATGACAGCTAGCTTTAGCTTATGTTGTCCAAGAGGACAACATAAGCTAAAGCTAGCTGTCATCAAGCTAGCTTCACCGACGCGCGTTCAAGAGCTTTGCTGACCTTTCTATATGGCTCTCAAACATCCGCGTCATGCTGTTAGCTTAGCACGTAGCAGCATTGTGCTCAAATGAGCGTAACGGTCTAATTTCAGCGTAACTTTGATAACTTTCAGCGTGTTTGCCCGGTACGCTGAAGCGCACGGGCGAGAACCCTGATATTTTACACTAAAGGCTGTCTTTCATAATTACTTTACATCTATTTATAGTTTTGAGACTCATAGCTCCATTTCATGTCAGTTGTCAAAATGGGGGGGGGGGAAAGGTTAGCAAAAGAAGCAGAAACGTAATGACATTAAAAGCAAAACCCAAACTCTGGTTTCAGTGGATTTTACAACATCCAGCTGGAATGTGAATTCATACATTTAAACATTTTATACTGCTAATCGTCAAAGGAGAACAAAGTCAACAGTAAAACCTAAAAGCAGTTGCCTGGAGGCCCAACAAACCTGCCACCCCATCAAAATTCCCTCTGTGGCAAGAAAAGTCTGCATGTAATTTTCCGCAGAGGGGAAATGGCTGCCCATTTATAAAAATTCAGATTAAAAGAAAACAATCTTGCAGCATCTTTTGCATTGCCTTCTGACACCGCTCTGTTTTCTGTGAAAAGCTCTCAGCAGACATTCCAGTGGTTGTGTAAAACCTAGCAGCAGTAAATGGAAGCAGCTTAAAATCACACTTTTTGACACAGAATTTGTCCAGAAACAGTTTTATAAACTCCTACCACCAAAACCTCTCATGTTCTAAAATAGCACCCCCCCCCCCTTTCCTTTAAAGTAGCAGTAGTCAGCCCAGTGGAGATTTATTTGTTTGCACTCTTGGTTTATTGGTTTTATGGGACTATGATCAACCATGCGATCTGAAACAGCAGGAGAGTAAATATGCAAATCGGGCCTGTTTTTAATGTGGAATCAAAATGAATGAAAGGATACTGGAAGGCGTTTTAATGGTGCTTGTGTACATCTGAGCATGACCTTACTGTAAACTTCCATAATTTAGCCTAGCTCAAGTGACAGAAGTTTTCTATTTGAAATATGTAAAATCAGCCTGAACTGGAGAATTAACGCCTACTTTTTTTTTTTTTAGCTTGATCTGAGCCTTGGATGGTGAATTGAGTTCCTGTGTTCTTTCATGTTTTTTTTTTTTTTTTTTTTTTTTGTCTATATTTCTGTCCGTCTCCTCTCAGTTATATAGCTTTTCACATATGACCAATTCTGTTTATAAAACATTGAGCTTACATTTGTTTAAATATTAGATTTCTAATAAATATCTGCCTTGACAGTGCGGTTTGTACTGTCTATCCCCCCCTCCTCCTCCCCAGATCTCCCTTGGCCTTCCCAACAAGGCCTCCTGGCTGCTGCCCGCCTGCCAGCCGCCTCTCACCCATTGTGGGCTAACAATGGCAGGCGAGGCCCCAGCCTCGAGGCCTGCAGCCTGGATCTTAGAGGGGGTGGCAGATAGGTGGTGCTTTGGGAGAACGGGTGTGCTCCGCAGTGCAAAGCAGGCAGAAGGGTAAGGAAGCCAAAAAAACAAAAAAAAAAACAGGTCACATCCACATTAAAATTCGATGTATGTGATCGAATGCCTCAGCAAGCTGGCCTCCGTACTCCAAGTGTGAGAACAGAGGCTTGTGGGAGCTGGGAATTGTGGGATATTCAGGGGTTTCATGCTGGCCTTGGTGTTAAGCGGCGCAGTAGTTGGTGTGCGTCTCCATTCTGTGTCTCGCTTCAGCTGTTTTAGCTCAACGCACCTTCGGGGCGTGTTGCTGGGGGTCCCCCTTAATGGGACAGCAGTAGCGTCATAATGCATGCAAGACAAAGCTTATTTGGTGATGCATGCTTCCTTTTGTTACATTTACACAGAGCATCCCACATCCCCAAATGCAAAAAAAAAACACACACACACACACACACACACACACAATCAATCCAGTCCCCCTCTGTTTTGGGCCCCATCCCCATATGGTAGCTTGGCTTGATGAGAGCTTTATGAAGTCAACCAGAAGCTCCCGAACCGTGTGTGTGTATGTGTGTGTGTGTGTTTTTGCAGTGCACATGTGTGTGATTGCTTTTCAGCTAATGGATAAATGAGAGTTTCACCCTTGCCCAGCTATTGTGTACGTGTGAGAGATTCGGGGAGAAGGGGCATGTGTGAGTCGCCAGCTTGTATAGTAGCTTTGCAAGCTGTTTTAATTATATTTCATTATTCATGTTTCATGCATGATCGTGCAAGAGGAGCAGTGATCAGCGTTGTTGGGGTAGGGGCCAATGGGCGCGGGGGCGGGGGGGCATTTATGTCAGAAAAGCGGACAATCAAAAGAAACGTGCAAAAACAGAATTATTTTCAACTGTTGCATGACACTAAATCATCCCCTTCAAGAAAATGTGGCAAAAGCAAATCAGATGAATTGATTAAATGAAGAACGCACCGGTTCAGATTTTCTGTCCCGTTTTTGTAAAGCTTTGAGCTACCGGTATCGGTTTTAGCTGATTCAAAATTCTCTTTAAGGACTTTGCTGTAAGATGACCAAAGAATACAATTCTGAATATTTTCCCCTAGCCTTCTTCTGGATAATTTATACTGGCAGCATGATCCCGCTCTGTGCGAGCGCTGTTGCTATTTTCAAGCAAAGACAAAATGATTATGGAGTTTAGCATCTTATATCAGTGGGTCGCATGGTCGGCTATGCTACAACAGCGGCCTACTTTTATATTCCTAGACAATTTGTACCAGTACTTTTAAGTATCAGATGTCAGATGTTTTAGATCCAACATGATCCATGACAGACAAGTTTAAAAATGTATAAAACAAAGCGATTTGCTGTACTTTCCTTTTATCTGTTTAAAGTCTTGCTCTCTTGCAATAATCCTCAGACAAGTTTTAGAGCTATTTACAAGTAACCAGGATTTGTATGTACTTCCACTGACTTTATTTTTAAGTACCTTACTGATATAATATTTGGCTAAGCTTACGTGTTCTTCATTCATTAACAGCTTCCACACTAAAGAGTGTTGATAAGGGCTCATCAAGCTGAAAATGCACCTATTCCTGTCACCAGCCAATTTCTCCGTGCATTTATAATCAAATTTCAGGGATGTTAATGAGTCTCTTTCTCAAATGTCTTCTGTTTGTGTGACTCGCTGTTACTATGGTGAACAGGCAACCAGATTAACCTATAAACCCACAGCAGTTGCTTTTATTTCACTGTGCTTGCTGCGATCTTAACGTCTTGTGCATTTGAACTGCTAGAATTAATTGAGTTTACTGCTTGCAAAAGGAGCAGTGAGTGTTTCTGCACACTTGGCCTAAAAAAAAAAAAACCCAAACAGGCACATCAGTTGTGGGTATGAGATACATGCGCCATCGTGGATTACGCCGTATTTAGTCACAGTAAAACATCAAGCAGTTGTTTAATCATTGGTATTGTGTGTGTTTTAGCTAATTTCGTATGCATGCTTGGCACAGTTTGTCTCGGAAGCTCGACTAAATTGTGTCACATTGACAAGTTTGGGTCATTATTCACTTCTTTAAAGTTTCTGCCAGCTTTTATCACACATGGGCTTTCAGATGCACTGTACAAAACAAAACTAGAAAGCACTGATTAATAAAGCTGGATTTGTATTTCAAATGTTCGGCTTTGTGTTCAATTGTTTGTGCGAGAGCTACAAATGCTCGGCTCTGTGCCTCCTTCCTTTGTGTGTGTGTGTGTGTGTGTGTGTGTGTGTGTGTACAAATGGCATCACAGCAAGGCTTTTTTTTCCTATTCCGCTTGTGTTGCTACCTCGCCGTTTCTTGTGTTGTGTTCGCCAACTCAGAATGGAGCCATTTTGTCTCCTTCAGTTCCTGAAATGAAATATAAGCCTCTTAAATGCATACTTATCTTGCCCTGCAGACCGAGCTTGAAGAACAAACACACACACACACACACACACACACACACACACACACACACACCAAAGAGGTATTGTGATGCCAGCCCTTGTTGTTCCTTAGGCCACGGCTGTATGCATATGGCAGATGGTTGCTCCTTTGCTTAGCATGCCGCCATATTAAACAAGAACCATTGCTAAGGCCACGGCTGGTTTAGGAAGAGGGCAAAGTGCGAGGAGAGACAGAGAAGGAAGAGACAAAAGAGCAACAAAGGGAGAGATGAGGACAACGGGCTGGGTACTTTTGCACAAAAAGGATATCCAAATGTGTGCATAACCAGTTTAGGATTCCATGCATAGCCGACTCGGATGCATGCAAACACTCTTCAAACGTGTTTTTTTTTTTTTTACTTCAGCTAAAAATCGGCTTCCAGTTTGTTGCAGATTCTAACACTACCATTTGTTGTTGATCATTTGTTGTTGGTAATTAGACGGTAAACCCGGTGACCTTCTAACAGCTCTTGTTGGTTGCTTTTTAAAAACAGCCAAGACTTGAGAAATCCAGACCTCCACAGTGTGCACATTGCCGTGCTTCAATGGGTTCATGTATACGTGAAACACAAGTTTGTTCATCACAGCACATCCCCAGAGCCGTGGCCGTTTTTAAGTGTGACAATCAACTCGTCCCGCTTTGTTGATCTAAATGTTTAAAGTTGGTTGCTGTCAGTGATGGAGTGATGCTTCATTCCCTTGCTGGGAATTTCTGAAACCACCTGCCCTTTTCTAAATGGTTACTACAGATGGTTCAGCGTAACAATCCATCTGTTATGCTACTTTATCTTGTTGATATGTGCATCTAAATCATGCCATTTATTTGGGCTTATGGCATGGATGTTTGTAATAAACTGACTTTTAAAGTTAGTAGATGCAATTATGGTGCTTGTGCTTCGGACAATGATTGAAAAGGATAAGCATTCATTCAAGCATTCAATAAAGTCCAAATCCCTTTATTTTCATTGAGAATAGCTAATTCTACAAACTGTTAGTTTAAGTGAAGTAAAAGGTTGCAGCCTAGTTTATGGTTTGCTATGTTTTTTATAAGATGTGTGCTAAAAACTAGAGTGTTGCGTGCTGCAGCTTGGAGAGGTGCAGCCCATTAACCAGGTACCGCAGTGTGTGTCAAGCTAATAGCGTTAGATTACCATATTTTTCAGACTACAAGGTGCACTTAAAATCCTTAAATTTTCTCAAAAATTTCTGCTGCTTGCTAACCGATTTTATGTTGTAAAATGCGCTCAAAAATCTATTAAAATGTGTAAGTACGACCTTGGTTAGCAACAAAGCCGCTCTGCTCAATAGATATTCAAAGCATTACGGTACACTGTGTCACTACCTGATCAGACCCCTTGGCTGTCTACAAGACTGCCTGACTGTTAATGTTGAAACTAGAAGTGCATTCATGTAAACACCCCCACATACTCGGGTGTACGTCACTCCACGGAGGTCAGCGCATACTCAAGGCTGACTCTGCGCGGACTCCGCACATACAGGTACATGCAGACTGAACTCAGTTTTTAGGTGTCACACTATAAACTTCTTGCCGACAAGAAGTCTTTACATCAAACTGTTTTATATGTGACACAGAGCTTGATAAACTAATTTGTTTCAAGCAGATGGTCGCAAGGACACATAGTATCTTAGTCCCTCTCTGTTCTCACTGACAGGTGGAAGCCTGCTGGAAAAGAAACGGCTCTAGCTTCTCAGCTAGCTAATCACACATTTTACCATCCGTTCCGCCGCTTCGTCCCACTGCCAGAAAATGTGGGAATTGTAGGAGTTTGCCCCAAGAAATGTAGGCGACAGTACGGTCGGCTATGAAGGGTAAAACGTCCGCAGAGAGCGAGGAGTCCGCCAAGCATAAAATATGCGCACAGTACATCCGCATAAGCTAAAAATAAAATCTCAGAATGTATTATACTAAATCCGATTAATCATTTTTTTTCTCCTTTTTGTTTCACAAAAATAAAATATAAAAATTATTTAAAAAAAACTTGCTTTTATGTCGAGCATTTTGTCTGGGAGTTGACCTGAATTCAAAGTGCAACTAAATACAAAAAAAGTTTCCTCTTTACAGTATTTTGACAATATATTTTCCTAATCATATATTCAGCATTACATGCTATTCTCTTCATGGAAGCCTAATGAGTGCATTAGGATGGACGAGCCAATCAGGATCACCAGGCGTGATTTTTTTTTTTAGCTTGTGACGTATCAAAGAAACGACTGTTTGGATTCAGACAGCAAGGAAGCAAGCGTTAACATCGATGTTGCTATTTCATCAGTGTTGTCTAATCTACCAAATATTCATTCTTTAAAAGAACACCGGAGAACAGCTTTGAAGGCTTTTGTTAGTGGAAATGATGGTTTGGCCCTTCGTCTGATTGTGTTTGGCAAGAGCTTGATCTTCCCTAACGTCAGCATCACGGGTTAGTTTCGATGTGAGTCATATGCAAGGATTTTTGATAAGGCCCGTCCTTCTGAAATACATTTCCATTGGAGCAATCCCAGATGGATGTGTGGAGCTCTACGGAACGAAATCCATCTGGCCAGAGTCAGGTTAGAAACTCAACTTTTCTCCGACTCCTCTGTTCTTTTCGCAATCATAATATGTGGAAAATGGGACACTTCCAGTGGACAGCTTTTGAAGAGAACGGGAAATCAGGAATGCCTGGTCACCCTACTATACAGTGATAATGGGATTAAAAGTTTCAAGCACTTTGTCTGGTAAACTGAAGCTTTTTATCACAGCCAATTTGTGTTTTCTGTATATCATGAATACACTTTTTTCCACATTGAGGAAAAAAAAAGATGTTGACTTTTTGAAGTGTTTTTTGTGTAAATGTAATTTAGTTTTCCACCAATTTACACGCAGTACTTGAAGAACTTTAAGTATTAGCTTTGGAACCAATATGTAATGCAGTAACCAAGTTGTACTTAATATATATATAGTCAAAGGAATTTTGAAGGACTAGTCCTGTTGTTATAGCAGATTGGCTGTTGGAAATTTAGATGTTTTCATTCATACTGAAAGGGTTATATTGGTGTTATTGTTGCCTATGAGTGTGCGGTGATTAACAAAGAGGGCATTAAATTAATGGGGGGGGGGGGGTCAGCCTTTGCGCTTCATATGCTTTGCGTACACTGAACAAAGAAGAAAAGTCAAAACTGAAAGACCAGGTTTTTAATGAATGGAACGTTTATCATATAGAAAGGAGTGACACGAGTCTCTCTGAATATTTGCAGCGTGGTAAATTGCTTCTGCTCGGCCCTTTGTAAACGTGGCCAGACAAGGCCGCAGAACAATAACGCCTCAACACTGAAAACGCAGCAAAGAACCGACTGGAACAAAAAAACACGGCCTTCTTATGTCCAATTTAGCTGTGGGTGAACACCGCTCACACACTCTCCAGAGAAGGACAGCTTCTGTGCATAGCACACACATACCAAGGGCCTTCAAGCCTGATTCACCCCAGCTCTACTTCAGCTTTGTATCCTCCACAATTTGGTGCTTTTTTTGTACTTCTGTATGAATACCTCTGTTGGCACTTTAAAGCTTCTGCTTCTCTTTTTTTTGTTTTTGTTGTTTTTTGTTTTGCTCTGCAAACCTGAAACGTAGGCTTTCTCTGCTCAAAATGTAACCTTCATTCTTGTGTTGCTAACATGCACAAAGACGTATCGGCCAGGGGAGTTTTGAATTAAAGCAATATGTACGCAAAAGTTTAACAGTGCTTCCTTTTAGGTTTAATAGTTAAAGTACCATCTGCTCTGACTGTCTGTGTCGTTGTGTCCTTGGGCAAGACACTTCACCCGCGTTGCCTGCTGGCGGTGGTCAGAGGGCCCGGTGGCGCCGTTGTATGGCAGCCTCACCTCTGTCAGCTTGCCCCAGGGCAGCTGTGGCTACTAACATAGCTCACCACCGTAAGGGTGTGAACGGGTGAATGACTGACTGTAGTGTGAAGCGCTTTGGAGGTCGTCAAGACTAGTTAAAGCGCCATACAAGTACAAGCCATTTACCATCTTTCAAAGATGGAGTCCGCGATTTTCCTGGAAATTTTTCCACGTCCATTTTTTAGTAACTGCGCAAGACAGCCTTACCTGGTCTTCCGCTCCTCAGTGGGATGCCGTGAAAGAAATCTCTGGCCTTATTTCTTTCTACTGAGGCCTCCCTCTTCTTCGCATAAACTTGTACGCAGTTTGCTTCTTGAGACTCTCAGCAATGTTCAAAGTATACAGTGACGAAGGTACAAGAACGGCTAACACTGAGGCTAACCTCTAAGCTAACCGGCTATATAAACACTAGAAGTGTACATGCACAGCCAGCAAGCGGAAACTAACGAGGAACGTGCACGCACACTGGTGTTACTTGAGTGCGTCAGAATAACTGGCATGTGGAACAACCAATAGACAGGGTGATAACCTCGGAGCCTGAGGGACAGAGGACAGTGAGAGCGGGACCAAAACTTTGCGCTTCAGACCAAACTGCATGGATTGGTCAGAGTTTGTACAGGTTTGCAGCTCCCACAAAGATCGATTTTTATTTTATATTTTTTTATTTTTCTGAATGTGTTTTGACTACTCTCAAGATGGAAGGATGATTTTATCCAGTATAACAAAGTGTTTCTAAACAGGATTACCAACTACAGCTTTAATTTTAAGCCCAATTAGTGAAGGATGTCATCTTTTTATCCAGACTTGGCACGTTAAAGGAGCTATAAGTAAGATATTTACTGTAAAATCAATCTAAATCATCCTCATTTGTCACCCGGGATGGAAGTAGCATTTCCTATAAACAATCGGTCCTCTCCATCAACGATGTCTTTGTCAGGTTTTTCACCTTTCAAACCTAGAGGTACGGTCCGGAACTACTTCGGTTCAGCGTGTAGCCGTTTCTACTTCCTGGTTCCTCAGCCAATCATATGAGAGTTCCCAGGGTTCCAATTAAAACAGAGTGCACCATTTTGGTATTTTATTTTGGCAAATGAGTTGCAGACCGCAAACATGGAAGCCAGTAAGAGAAACGGACCAGAAATGGAACAAAATACAATATTGTATGCGTATGCTGTTGAAGTAAATATTCACAACGGCAACACAGTTTAAAAACTTAGACTGTGATTGGCAAGCTTTGGTACTGGTTTGAGCCACAAGGTGTCAGTATTACTTGTAGCCCCTTTAACCTCTTTGTTTTTGTATGTTTTCAAGAATTGTGTCCTTCCTCGTTCTGATGATTTTGTTAGTTCCTGGTGTATCTTACTTTGTTAATTTTTCTGAAGTTAGACATCCTTTCAGAGTAATGTGTTTGCCCTAAACAGCTTCATTTTCTCTCTGAATTTCTTGGAAAAAGTAATTTGCTCAGTTCTTAAGTTTTTTTTTCCCTTTCCTTTTTGCTCAATCAGGTCGGGGATTCAGGAAAGATGCGTCAGCTGATTTTATTTTTTTTTTCTTCTCACCTGCACCAGCTCCATCAGTTTTCCCCCTTTTCATTATTTTTCTAGTGACGCATCAGCTGAAAAGGACTTGATTAAACCTTTCTCTCTCAAACCGTTTCTCGGGCTTGCTATGTCGCTGTCTCGTCCTTCTCCCCTTACCGTTAGCACAGAATGGAGCAAATCAGGGAATCAATTCAGTGTAATCATGACAAATGAGTCCCGGTGGTTAGCAAGGATATCTTTTCCTGTCCTTTTTTTTTTTTTTTTTTTTTTTTATTTTTTTTTATTTTTTTTTTTTTTAGTGTGCTTGTGTTTGGGACAGAGCTGCTGGGAAATAACAAATGAATCAATCAGCTGTTATCGCATCAGCAAACACCGCTGGATGGATGGATGGATAGGCAGAGATTAGAAGAGTCAGTGCACTTTGTGTGTATGTGCGTGCATATGCAGTGTCTAGTGTGCAGAGATTGATGGCTGATTGAATACAGGGCCAAGTGGGTGTCTGTGTGTGCAAAGGGGGGGTGCTGTGTTAACCTTGGAGCTGTCAGAACAGATGGGAGATGGGAAGGGCCACAGGCTGCAAGGGATGTGTTGGTTGCTGGAGGAGGATGAAGTCTCTGCTGCTTTTGGAAACGAGGAAGTGAGATTAGGGTGGAAAAGAAAGCGACACTAAGATCTTTTTTTTTTTCTTTCTGGCTGGTTGTATTTTCTGCTGAAATACAAATTCTTCATGAACGTACAAGAGGCAGTGTGCTATGGCTGGATGACGGAGTGGTATAAAATAACGTTCGGACCACAGGGGGCCGTTGGCGTGAAGTGGCAGTAGGTTTGTGGGTGACAGTGGAAGATTGTTGGCATATAAGTCTTCCTTTGTATCAGACTGAATGTGTTTATTCAGTTTTGTTGCTGACTTGCATAACGCCAAAAGGTTTGTTAAAATGTTTTTTTTGGGTTTTTTTTTTTTTACAAATGAACCAACTGTGATAAAAACACCCTCACTAATAGGGATTCCCACTCACTATTCAGTAGTTTAATCAAAACATTCACCATCTTTGGCCTATAAAGGCATCAACATACAGCTCATGGGTTCATGCACTGTATTAAGTTTATAAAAAATAAGTTAAAGGCTAAAGATTGGCTTTAATGAGATAATCTTGTAATTCCTTCATTTTCTCCTGGCTCAAAGTTGCTACATCTATTACAAAACCTGCGGTACCTTCTGGCAAAATCTGAAATCTGTAGATTTGACCTCAATGAAAACTGGCCTGACTTTTCTTTCCATTACCGCAATGTCCACACAACTCTCCCTTAGCCTTGGCATTTAAATTACTAAAAATATACATCAGATCCAGATAGTCAATGTCCATCTGTCTGGCCAAATATATTACAGGCCTGTAGAGCGTGAATGCATGGCACTTGTGAAACAATATATCCAACCACACGTTTTGTCCAAGCAGTCCTTTGCAATTATATTACACCGATCTATCTATTGTGCATCTCTGCTACTTTTCACCCATATTTTAGGCTTGTTTTTGCGAAGTAGTCTCCTCTTACAGCAGATTAACATTGAAATGAAGTACATTTAGCGATATGAAATAAAGGTTTGCTGTAGTAGGGCTTGGCCTGTGCAGGTCAATAAATGTGCAGCACAATGCCACAGGAAAAGACTGGGGAGGATCTTTGTATGCAGATGATAATCAAGTCTTAGTGGCATCTTTTGGTTCATGTGGACGGCACAGCTCAACGCCTTAATGCTTAATTGGCAGAATTTTGGATCTGATCCATTAGAAGCATGCGATAGGAGAAAGACTTGGAATGCCAAAGTGTACCATTTTAGTGTTGGGTTTTAAACTTTTATATGTACCGTATAAAGCCTCATTAAGCAGGGAACAAAATGATTCTCGTGTGGGCAACTAAACAAAAGGAGAGGCTTTGGGCAAAGTGTGTGCAGTGTGGGCACAGAGCTGGGTAGAAACGAGATGAATGGAGTCAAAGCCACTCTCTTACATAGCATTAAGGTCCAGAGGGAGGGGGTAGGCGGGGTTTGCCTGTCTGCTTGCGTTTAAGCTTTGGTTGAATAAGAAAAGCCATAGATCTTTGTGCGAGTGTGCACGTGAGCTTTGGCTCTCTTCCCAGCCTTCTCCCCAGCTGATCAGGGGTTAATGGCGTATGAGCGTGGGGAGCTATCCGCCTTCCGATTGGCCGACGGGCTTTTGTGTGGGCGGGGTTGTCGCCGAGTGACAGATGGCGTACAAGCGGAGAGGTAGGCGACTGGAGTGTGTATGCATGTATATACATTTAATTACAATAGGAAGGATGCACAATGGCGGCCTGCCTTGTAACTTGACGCTCGCCGTTAGTGTCTCCCACGCAGCAATCGTCCTGACTCAATAAAAAAAGAAAAATGTAGATATTTGACATACGATACGAGGAAACCGCAGCGGTTATTTGTGTTTCCTCTTTCAGTAGAACGCATCAAAACATTGCATTTTATCTGGGGTTTGAATTCAGGCTCCTCTCTAAATAAAGAGCCTTTACCAGCCACAAACGCCACACGCATGCACACCCTGCTGTCGGTATTGACAATATCAGCGCCAGTGGCAGATTGAGTGTGTGTGGCTTTTGCAGGGGTGGCCTGTCTACCTGTATTCAGAAAAGATTAAACACACAAACACACCAAAGGGCCCTGTTTTCTTTTTTTTTTTTTCCCCCTTCTTTCTCTCCCCTAAGGATTAGGCCAGATCGTTGTACTTGGCAACCCTCCCAGTTTACGCACATCACACCCCTAATTCATCTTTGTTAGAAATTCATCTGTTTTGCCCAACCAACGTGTGCTCGGTGTGTGTGTGTGTGTGCGTGAAACGGAGAGAGAGAGAGAGATTAGTGATATCTACTGTGAATATCACTGACTACAGTCGGCACGGTCCCTTCTTTATGTTCGCTGTGGCATTAAGAACAAAAGCAGACAGGCTCTGAAAAGGTTGTTTTGTTTATCGTGTGTTTTGTGCCCGAGCATGTGCGTCTGTGTGTTCTTTCAGACCGTCTGATGCCACGTCTTTTATTATCAAGTGTCATTGCTTTCCCCATCTGCTGAAGACGCGCTGTCTACCTCAGCCTTGACGCACACACACACACACACACACACACACAGGAGCAGGAAAAAAAAACAAGCGGTGTTTGATGAAAGGAATAACAAGGTTAAGAGATACAGCCCTTCTCTTATGGGTCATAATCACAGCAACAGTGATTGGAGTACTGTCTGTTAATATTTCCTTATTGTTATCATTTGAAATAATTAGGCTAATCACATCCCTCTTGCTTTAAACGTCTTTCAGCTCGTGGCGAAGGCCAAAAAGATGGCAGGGAATGCGTTTCGATCCGGCGCCTGACGTCTGATGAGAGGATTGTTTTTCCTCTCGTAGTTTTGCTGCAAACGAAAGCCCGGCTAGGTGGCATGTCATTAAAACATGCAAACCTGATGACCAGAGCGAAAGGAAAGTTGAGAGAAGAAGCCTCGCCTCTGAACCGGAGCGCCCCGATAACTTCAAAGACCGAAATGCAAACAAAGACCCTCCGTTTTTGACAAACGAGTAAATCGGCGTTAAAAAAAGGCAAAGCGATCCCGGTTTAAGAGTGTGGTAATGTGCCAGGGTTGGTCGTGCCGTCCCTGCTGAGGTGCGACTCTCAGAAAGTGCTAACTAACCGGGGTAATTGAAGCCTGCAGGGATGAGCGTTCTCTTTCTGTGGAAAAAAGCAGCAGAGCCAGCGAGGGGAGGGGGTGCCAGACGGACGGACTGGGAACTGTGAGTGAGCCATTTTAGACTTGATTGAAAGTGAAAAGAGCAGCGGTGTCACCGTCGCATTCATCCCGTCGGCCCGAGCAACAATGGGCTTTAACCTAACAGACGCGGGCGGAAAAGGAAAAGGGGGGCCGAGGGGTCCGAAGGCACAGGAGGGCAAGCGCCGTCAGCTGTGGGAAAGGTTTGACGCTAACCATCACCTGGCAGCAAAAAACTTGAGAAATTTCCCGCTGGTCTTTCGAGACCGGCGCAGCAGTGACTGATGGCTGACAGGATGTTATTCAGACTGCTTTGAGGAAAAGGTAGTAGCTATCAAATGCTCGCACGCTTTTAAGAACGCGCTCTCTGGGTCTCTGCTGTGTCGATTTGAGCAAGATCAAGTTCGGGGACCCCTTACACCCAGCCAGTGGTTAGCACAAACTGGCTCTAAAAGGATACATATCCAAAAAGTAGGAGAGAAATGGAAAGCAATGTCTGACATTTATCACATGAATGTGCTGCAAAGAGTGTTGAAGCTGGAGGACTCAGTGGGAGGTTGTAACACTTTGGAGGACCGCTTGTGTCCATCGCCGACAGATGCATCGGCCTCTCTTACTCCCTCTGAAGGCTGTTCCTGAACAGGGTTCTGCTCCCCCCGTCCTGTCATGCTCAGATGTCTTATTTGGTGCAAAGGACAGATTGTCATGGTCAGCAGTGAATGATTGTTCCAACAAGCGTGTGACGACGTAGGTGAGAACACCATTCGCCTCGGGGAGTTTAGTCTAGTATTATTTTCAGTTCACATCCTGTTTGTTTCATTTTAGTCATACCTCATCATTGTTCTGTAGTCTGAAAACATCTACAATACCAGGTTTATCTTGTGCGTTTCTTTATTTGGTATTGATAAGTCAATTTTTTATTTTTTTTGGTTGTCTTAGTTTTGTACATGTTGAAATGTGCTGTTTTGTAGCCTAAACACACTATACCAGGTTTATAGTGTGGTATAGCGATACCAGGTGGAACTTATAAGACTTCGGTGTGGAAGTTGTTACTGTGGGAAGAAGACTCAAGATTAACCATTTTCAGTATCTGTGAAAGTCAGGAAACACAAAAGCTGTAACTATTGACTGACTATTGAGCTGATGTGACCGCGTGAATTTCTCCAATGTGAGATCAATAAAGACTATCTTATCTTATCTTATTTTATCTTAAGAAGCTTCTCAAAAAGAAACTGTTTACTACAGAGAGATGTTAAAGGACCAGTCAACAGAGAGTCTTTACTTTGCTCCTTTAACTTTTACATTTTAGGTCATGTACCTGACTTTTTCAGTGCAAGGAAAGGAAACGACTTGTTAAAGGAGGTCAATTCAGTAACTTAACTTAAAGCTGGCCCTGCTGGATACCGGGAAGGTTCTCCTATTTTAACAAAGTTGCTCTGTTTTTAAGCTGTCAACCTCGGCCTGTTGTGGAACGTGCTGGATTTGGAAATGTTGACAGCCTAATAAAAGCTACAGTTAAAGAAAGGCTCTAGATTCTCCCTGATATAAGATGCTACAGAGTGTGTAAAATGTCAGCTTTGTAATTGCATTGTATAATTGGTTTTAAAATAGTAAAACAGTTACCAGTCACTCCCCTCAAACATTTTCATTTCTGGTTCTGACATATCTAATATTGGCTGAGTCTGGAAAGTGCAGTCGGGGACAGTATGTAACCTGGGCATGAAATACGTTTAGGAACCTCGTGTTCAAGGTAAGCCAAATGAGACGTAGGGCCTCATTTTTAAAAGCCACCCAGATGTCCCCATCAGGTCATCGTGTTGGTGTGTCAGCACCGCCACCAGTCACTGGCATGTGGTTTTGTTGGCGGCATTTTCAGCTGGCATGATGACACGTTTTTCTGTTCAGATGGTCTTTACTCATCATGACGGACTAAAATAGAGACCAAGCAGGTCGGAAAACGCAGTCCAGGGACTCCAAAGGCGCATATTTGCAGATCTACTTGTTTCTTTGCTCTTGCTTGTGGCATTACTCCACGCTGCTGAATTTCGTCCTGCTTCCTGCGTGCTGCAGAGGGTTGTTCCCCTGCACCTGTTCACTTGCATCATGGGAAAATCTCCCGCTACGACATGCACGTTGACAGAAACTGTGGAGCTGGGATGGACTTGCCAGATGGACTTGCCATCCAGTTTAAGAGGGCATGTGAGAGTAAGTCAGTGTTGGTGTTTGCTGCTAAATCGGGTTTTAGATCTGCACCTCTGCTCTGCCTAAGATGCACCTATGTTGGCTTTTTGGGTGGGCTTCATAGATGTGTGTGTCTCTAGCTGGGGAAGCAGTAGGGGGCTTGGTATGTGTGGGTTAGATTAGGTAATGCATTTAGGGAACAGATACGCTCACCTATCACAGTTGTAGATAACTTTTCTCCCTTCTTGATTTCTTTCTTTCTTCTCTTCCATTGGTCATCCCTTCTTATCCCCCTTCATACTCTGTTTCCTCATCCACACTTTTTTTTCTTTTCTGCTTGTTTTTGTCCCACTCCGTACTGAATTCTTTGTTCGGTTCGTCCTTTCTTGTCACAATAATCCCTTTTAGAGCTAGAGCTACAAAAGGTCAGCTTAGTAGGTGGTACAAGTTTTTTTTTTTTTTTTTTTTCCCGTAAAAAAATTTTCATCAAATGCCAACGAATTCCGATCTTTGTCAACAGATAGTGAGTCAGTCGCTTTTTTTTTTCCTTTTTCCTGTGATCCCTAAGCACACCCCGGCGTTGAGCGGAGGAAATGTACTTTATGCTCTGGACATGTCCCCAGTCCATCTCAGGGTCAACTAGTGGACTAGAAACGTATAAGTTAACATGCTTGGACTGCTGTAGGAAGCCAGGGAACCCCAGGAAAACCTGCTTTTCATGGCGTAGTCGTTCAAGGTACAACTTTGTCTTCAAATTTACAGGAAGACACAATTCTATTCATCTAGTAGGAGGATATTGATCATAAGTTGGTGGAGCCCAACGTCAGAGGCTGCAGGTACTCCTAAGTTTGGCTGCTTTAGCAATATGCAGATCCTCGGTTATCAGCTTTGTTAAACATAAATATGGTTACAACCTAATTCTACAGCAGGCTGGCGTATCATCTCCTTAGTAAAATGGTACTTAATAATGTATTTTACATTTATATAACATAAATCTTTTACAGTTAAAATTTTCAAAATGATTACTGGAACCCAGCAGTTAGACTGACCGACGACTCTAAAGCAAAGTATTCAGTAGCTGTTGATGAAATTGGCCAAACAGCCGGCTAAGTATAACCAATAATCCCTGATTTAGCACATAATATCATGATGCAAGCAGCTGTGTAACAGCCCAGCAGAGGACCAGAGTGAATGATCAGCCTGGTCTGTGTGTGTGTGTGTGTGTTGGGAATGTGTCACTAAGAAGATTTTGTTGCGATGGTTCATGTTGTTTGTTTCTAGCTCTCTGATTACCCTGTATTATTTCTTCTTACCTTCGTTTGGACTTTCAATACTCTATATGATGGAAAGTAGGAAAAAATAGGTTGTTTTAAAATGAGTTAGAAACAAATATGTGTTGCAAAGTGCTTTATGTAGAGAGAGTATAGGTTTTCATTAATGTCTCATGGCGTGATTTTCCTCCTCCCCGTGTCTCCAGGCTTTCACCTCAGCGGCACTGTGACTGAGCCGGCCACGGCCTCGGAACCAGAGGTGACCCACAAGGTGGCGATCAGCTTCGATCGCTGCAAGATCACCTCGGTCACCTGTGGCTGCGGGAACAGAGACATCTTCTACTGCGCGCATGTGGTCGCGCTCTCCCTCTACAGGATCCGTAAGCCTGAACAGGTAAGAAGTTCAAGCACCATTATACTGCGATGTAAGAAAGTATTCAGACCCCTTGAGTTTACTTTGTAAACTTGGTCACACAACAACCTCAGACCTGAATTGGTTTAGGTGATAGACTAACACAAAACTTTAAACTGGAGCTTAGGATATTTTTTACAGTAAAAAGTCTGAACAGTGTGGCGAATATCTGTGTTTGACTCTACTCAGGAAATGCTGAATTGAATCCAGTGCAAAGCTGGTTTTATAAAGTATCAGCCCCAACACCCAAGGCAAATGTACACAACAATTTTATATTGTTAAAAAAAATTATTTTTATTCCACTCTACAGTTATGCACTGCTTTGTGTTGGTTGGTCACATCAAATGTCAACAAGTAAATTCAAGTGAGTGGTTTTAATGTGACAAATTAAGGACAAAAGTTGAAGCGGTATAAATATTTTTTGTGCGCTTTATCTCTGATCAAAAAGGAGCAAAATGGTTTTCTGTTAGGAGTATTTTTACAAACTGCTGAATGTGTAATGCCGTCTGGCTTTTCTGCGTTTCTGCAGGTGAAGCTGCGGCTGCCCATTTCCGAAACGCTGTTCCAGATGAACAGAGATCAGCTGCAGAAGCTGGTCCAGTATCTGATCACGGCCCACCACACCGAGGTTCTGCCCACAGCGCAGAAACTGGCCGATGAGATCCTCTCCTCCAACTCTGAGATCAACCAGGTCCACGGTGAGACTCCAGCTGCTTCATTTCCAACTCTAACTGAAGTCGCCTCTTAGGTCAGCGTCGCCGTCCTGCGTTTGGACCCAATCCATCCGCTGCAGTTGGTGCAGAAGTACAGCACTTTTTCTTTTTTTTTCTTCCAAATCCTTGAAAAGTGCCTTCAGTCCAAACCGTGGCTCTGCAGAGGTATCTTCACAGCTACAGGCCAGACATGAAAGCCGTCAGACTTAAAAAATGCTGCTTGCTAGCCCACGGGCGGCCACATGTCCAGGCACCTGATTACTCTGGCGGCGCAGCAAGCCCAGGCTTCAAATGGCTCATTTCATTTCTCAGTTTTATCTTTTCCACCCCCCCACTGACAGAGGCAGGTTGGATAAATCAGAGAAAAGGGGACTTGATTGATGAAATGGACACTGGAGACGACGCAGGCAAAAGATGTGGGAAGAGGAAGGGGATGCTGCGGGGGAAGAGACCAAGGAAATGGCTTTCAGGGAAACGGGAGAAAGCAGATGAGGGGAGATGAGAGATGAAAGGGCCAGGAAGAGGATTGAGCTTAAGCAAGAGAGGAAAACCACAGCGGCTCCGCATCACGGGTACAACAACAAACCAGACGCATCCTTTTTACCAAACAAAAGTCTTTATCTCTCTGCATTTCATCCTCCTCCATAAAATGTTGACATTTTCCAACACTCGCATGCAGGAAGCCCCACGCTGTGCTTCCTGTCCGTGTTTGACAAGGGGGATCATGGGGGCTGGAGTTCAGTCAGTCCAGGAGCAAGAGCGCCTTTGATGGAGGAATGTTGCTCGTTTGCTGCTGCGCTCTCCCGGCCGGTCTGGAAACGCATCTCTGGGCTCTCTCCTCGGCTCGCTTCCTGCAGGATCAAAGCAGCTTCTCCCCCCACCGGAGCACATCTACATTTCTCCGCAGTCTTACTCTGACACACAGAGACACACGCAGCCGACCAGAAGGAGAAAAAAAAAAATGGTTTGGCTCCAGGTTCCCTCTGTGCAGGATTAGCTTAACTCAACCAGCGTTTCTGATCTGGGCTGTAGGTGAGCTGTAAGTTGAATTTAAAAGGTTTTACGGCAGCGAGTGAAAATAAAGGGTTTGAGGGTAAGATTTAAGGCTTTTCATCGTCACGCGAGATTGCATCTTGAAAGAAATGTCGGTATTAAGATCAATCCAGTTTGTATTACAGGGGGGTAGACCATACGGTCTGGTTTCTGATCGGAATGAGTCGGCCAACGGAGAGGAGGACCAGAACTTCACACTATGAAGGCAGAATAATAACCTCAGACCTCGACATCCCAAAGACAAAGCAGTAATTATAGCCTTCAGGAAATCCAAGCACCCCCACGGCCATTTTTGATACACAGCCAAGAGGTTGAGAGAGTTGAGAACTACAAGATCCTAGGTGTCCAGATCTCTGCTGACCTCACCTGCAACACACACACCCCAGGAAGTTAAAGCGCGTCCGTCTCCCTCACCAGCTGCTCACCAGCTTCTACAGGTCAGTGACAGCGAAGCCTCCTGGCGAATTGCTGCACGGTGCGGTTCTCCAGCTGCTCTCCGGAGAACAGGAAGAACCTGCCAGCGAGTGGCGGCGTCAGCAGAACACGTTGTTGGATCACAGCCGGCCTCTCTGACGGACATTTACACCTGCAGGCTAGAACAGAAACTCACCCAACACACTCCACTCCCATCTAGTTAAAGGGTCAGGACTGTAAAAAACAAATCCAGCCCACTCAAAAAAAAAAAAATATATATATATTTTTAAATCAAAAGAGTTAAAATTAATGACCTGTGTCACTGGAAGACACCACATCTACAGAAGGTAGCAAACATCCCGATTGCTGCTAACCTTTGTTTTTCATTGTGTGAAACAATGACGTGAATTCCTTTCTGTTCTGTAAACAGTTTATCTAAATGAAAATGAATTTACCTACACCAGCTTTAAAACAGCGTGGTATTCCTGCACGTGTGGATTTCTCTGCCTGTCATTCACTGTCTGCGTTCATCTCCTCAGGCGCTCCGGACCCGACCGCAGGCGCCAGCATCGACGACGACAACTGCTGGCATCTGGACGAGGACCAAGTCAGGGAGCAGGTCAAACAGTTCCTGTCCCAGGGAGGATACTACGGCTCCGGGAAGCAGCTCAACTCCATGTTCGCAAAGGTCCACACCTTTTAGTTCATACCTGTGAATCAGAATGACACTTGCAGTATGATGTTCCCTGCCAGAGTGATTATTTGTGCTCGGAAACCTGAAAGTAAACTTAGCAACGAGGGCCCTGCGGATAATGTTGAGTGTGAATGTCATCCAGCTGGAGTCTTCTTAAGGTGACCCCAGCTGATGTGGTATATTCTGCCTGAATGTACCACATCAGCTGGAAGCAACCTCACATAATTGTGAGGTGCGGGTAACAAGTCATCAAAGTATACCAACATTTTTAAAAACCTCTAACACAGAGATGGCCAATCAGTGTAGCCCTAACAGCCTGAAGAAAAATCAAGTGGCAAAGAGCCGCACAACAGAATGCCTGAACATTTTTAAAAAGGCGAACCCTCGTTTCGTGTCAGATGGTTTTAGTTCTTAAATTATTACTTGAAAATAAAATAGCTGAAAATGTCCTCAGTATCATGTAAAGCAGTCCCCTCTCTCCTGGCTTTGAGCCAAGCTGCCTCCCTGCTCCATCCTCCAAATTTACTGAAACACCAGCCTAGCATACATTTTCAGCACGCCGTCATACATGGCAGCAGCTTTACCGTGATAATCTTATACTCCCCTATGTCTACACCCAACACGTTTCTATAACACCGGCTTTCCATTTTACTGCTGAGGCACTTCTTTTCTTTAGTATTCAGAGGAATTTAACTCAGTCTTAGTTATGTCTCCCATTCATTATCATTTAAAATTACAACCCCTTGCAATCTTCATCCATCTTTTAACAGTGCTCCTACTTTGAACAAACTTTTTTTTTTTTTACTCCCTTAACTAGTTTTAGTTTTGATTAGTAAACATGCTTTGAAAAATTGTGCTCAGTGTTTTCACTTCTTTCAAGGAACTAAAGATTTCTTCAGTCAGCGGTCGGGTTTCCTCTGCAGGCTGACGCCTGGGGACGATTACGCAATAATCAGCTGATCTATGAACTAACATTTGTTGATGATACACAGAAGGGTGTTTTGGTTGGATTTCCACAATCTGTCAATATGTGTCAGTTTTATACTGATCAAATTAATATTAATAAAACAGCATTTTGAATATGTGAATGTGTTGTTTGGCAAGAATGAACGTGTCATCCTTCCTGTTTAGGTTTCGGGTCTACATCTGCTCATATGCAGCTACTTTGACTCATTAGATGGAGCGTAGAGCATATTACAAGAGTGTCTCATAAAGCTGCTGATCTTTTCAGGTACGGGAGATGCTCCGAATGCGGGACTCCAATGGCGCCCGAATGCTAACACTGATAACGGAGCAATTTATGGCGGACCCTCGACTGTCACTATGGAGACAGCAAGGCACAGGGATGACCGACAAGTGCCGGCAGCTCTGGGATGAGCTGGGTAAGAACTCAAAGAGGAACGATTGAAGCGTACAAGGCACCGTAAAGCCGTTTTTTTACGTTATTTAGGTTTAAAGGCGGTTTCAGTGGCCACTGCAGGCCACACGGCCCCCCGTCTGCAGAACCATTCGGCGATTCAGAGTCTGGTACAAATAAGCGCTCACCTGGCTGGCGTAACATGCAGGTTTCATTCAGTGGGACGCCGTTCACCCCCCCCCTCCTCCCCGGCTTCTCCTCCAGCTCTCGGCATGCGGCGAATGATAAAGGCTCACAGATCAATACTGCTGCTCAACTTCTCTGCAATCAATCTCAGCATTTAGGAGGTCAATAAGAACACTTCCCGAGCGAGCGAGTGAGATCATGACACACCCAGGAATAACAGCCAGAGGGTCAGATCCTTTTTCTGAGCGATGCAGGCGTCTGACAAGTGGCAGACCTGAGGGGGGGTTGTGTGTTTAACAAATACCGATAACCTTTTTGATCATGATGTCTTAAGTAATCTCCTTATGCAAACTCTTTTGGAGTTTGGACTTACTGAGTGTCTAAAAAACATTCTAAATCATTTAAGAAACTATAAAGTAGTTATTTTCATACATGAAAAATTGTTAATTTTAAGCTGAGTCAAAAAGTACATATTTTCATTTTGTTGATGTTTCAAAAATAAATCCTCTTTCATTAAAAATGTGGCTATAAAAATCTGTCTGATATCAGGAAAGGTAAGTCTGTTATTGTGGAACGCTGTAAAAGTATCTGTCTATCTTGAATCTTTTCAGTTTTTGCCTCAAACGTCAATATGTTATTGGGATTCATGTGATAGACCGAGTCAAACTGGTGCATCCCTGTAAAAGGCGGAAGGATCCATGCTTAGAAAAAGAAAAACCATGAAAGTCGTCTTCTTCTGCAGCCTCTATATGCTTTTCTACCTAAACTCACCTATAGCTTAGCATTAATATAGCTCCCTGTAACTTCCTGTCATCTGTGACCAGCCTCCCTGTTCCTGCTGAAAGAACCCACTCCCACAGCATGATGCTGCCACCACCATGGTGTGTTCAAGGTGGTCTGTGGTGTCGTTTTGCTACATTTTGGACACCTTTCTAACATGTTTTCTGTCCCCACTAAATGGCCTGTGAGGTTTGTTTTTTTTTAAATGGGACTTTTTAAGGCTTATTTCAGCAATGGCTCTTTTTTTTTTGCCATCTTCCATAAAGACAAGATTTGTGAAGAGCCTGATTGATGGTAGTCCTGTCAACGGATTCTGTCACCTGAGCTACGGCTATCTGCTTCTCCTGCAGCGTTTTCAGTATAAAGAGCCACTTTTGCTTCTGCTACTGAAGATAAAATTAGTCTGCCAGAGAACACCAGAATATAAGGTTCTGGTGGCCTGTTGTTTCCACTACTTTTTACAAACAAAATAAATACAACTTTTACAAATTGGGGGGAAAAATCTGAAGAATGAGGCCAGCCAAGTGAGCCCGTTTTAGAAATCAGGAAAATGAAGAAGATAAGTATGGTAGTCCATCTAATGTGCTAGTAGAAAGCACATAGTTTGAAGCTGAAAAATACAACTTGTATGAAGAACATTGGGGAACCAATGGTGTTCCCCTCTGTTAGAGATATTGTATGAAGAACATACAAAAGAACAGAATAACAGCCATCCTCTCTTACTGACAGTATAATTAGAAATGTTTCTTATTTTTGTTTCTAAGAGCCACTGTGACTAGTCCAAAGACTCTCAGGTAGCTGACCCCTGGTTCAGGTGGACAGCAATGGCTTGACAGGCTCGCTGCTGTGCTGTAATCATTTTGGTTAAGCTGGAGTTTTTATAAGCGGTTTTTATGGTAAAACAGAAAGATTTCACTGTTTATTTGTACAACTGAAAACTGAATTGATTTCCTTCCATTTCACAGTGACTCTCTGCTTTATTTATCACGTGAAGTTCCAATAAAACACATTGAAGTTTGTGACGCTGTTATACAGTAAATTACTTAATCTCCCACCTCCCCCGAATCCCCAGGTGCGCTGTGGGTGTGCGTAGTGCTGAATCCACACTGTAAAAGCGAGGAAAAGAGCGGCTGGCTGAAGCAGCTGAAGAAGTGGGGAGACATGGATGTTTGCCCGCTGGAGGACGGAAACTACGGCAGCGAGCTTCCCAACATCACCAACGCCCTGCCGCAGAGTAACCTCGCTCAAGGTCTGCACGCACGCACGCACCTATTGAAAGTTCCACTTTAGGGCTGCTTCTCCAGTTAACCCATTGGTGATGACGTCCATGACGTTACTGGTGTTACGCCAGACTCTCTGTCCAGACCGAGGCGAACGGTGTTCAGTCGAGCCGTGGAGGCCTGCGACCTCCACTGGCAGGACAGCCACCTGCAGAGGATCATCAGCAGCGACTACTACATGTCTCCATCCTATCAGAGAGAGGGCGAGAGCTTGCTCTTCAACCCACAGGGGCTGCCGCTCTGGCTAGGTGCGACTTCCTTACAAAATGATGTTTCCTGATGTTGGATTCATGAGCCGTGTGTTTATTTCCTGTTTATGCTGAGGATTTTTAGTCGTGCTTCTTGGTCCAGGGAGCTGAATAAAAGCGTTTTCCTCGAGCGACGACACATCCGTTACCTTTTCTGAACCTGACCCAGTCCACTTGCACACCAACACTCTCACACACACACCGCAGTTCTGCTGATATTAACGCCAGTATCTGCTGTAAGCAGCTTTCCAGCTCAGATCTGTCAGATTCTGCAACTTAAGCCACCTATCAGGCACCCACTGGCTTTCTGCTGAGGCTGCACCGCGGCTGTGTAAGCGCTGCCTGACTCTGCGAAGCTGTCTCACCTCATTTCTCCCCCATCCGACACACAGACCACGTCCCGACGGCGTGCGCTCGCGTCGACGCCCTGCGCTCCCACGGCTACACCAGAGAAGCCCTGCGATTGGCTGTCGCCATCATCAACACGCTCCGCCTCCAGCAGCAGAGACAGATGGACATCTACAAACATCAAAAGAAAGGTTAGAACATGGGAAGCTACAGGGAGCACTGTGGGTTTTTTTTCCAGAGGGAGTTCCTTATTGCGGTTCTTTTAATATTGGCTGCTTTATTTTCTGCTTCTAGAGCTTCTCCAGAGAAACGTCACCTCCACCACCAACCTGGAAGGCTGGGTGGGTCATCCCTTAGACCCGATTGGTTGTCTTTTTATCACGCTCACAGAAACTTGCCGCATGGACGATGACAACACCATGGACACTGGAGGTATTAAAAAACAAAAAGATAGTTTGGTGTGCCTTCAAATAGTTCCAGAAACATGCTGAGTAGTTATAAGCTTTCAAAGAACTACAAACCTCCAACTTCATCACATTAGTCAATTTATTCAACAAAATCTTTTTACTTCCTCTACTGGACTAGGTAGACCTATGCTATTTACCCGTTCCTGCTTGTCACATAAATGTGACAGTTTTGTTTTCCAGCATTATTCCTTCCCTATCCTGGGTTTAAAATAACCCAAGTACCGTGTTTTAAGTACACAAGCACAGCTAAATGATTCCTACTAACATTCGCTTCAGCAAAAGTATAAATCCCATCTTGAGTCTGCAAAGTTTAGGAATTAACGTGCACACTGCAAAAATGGATCTAAAAATAAGTCAAATATTCTTAAAGTTAGCGTATTTATGCTTGATTTGAGCAGGTAAATAAGATCATCTGCCAATGGAATGAGTATTTTGTCCCCTGAAATAAGATAATTAGACATCCTGCACTTGAAATAAGATGATGGAGATGAATTGTTCCTGTTTTAAGTCCAAAAATCTTATTCTATTGGCAAATCATCTTATTTACCTGCTCAAATCAAGGACAAATACACTCTTTTTAAGAAGATTTAACGTATTTCTAGTTCTGTTTTTGCAGTGCAGAAGGTGTAAATCCTAGCATACCTCAGCTATTTCTATTTATATTGCCGTTATGCTGCCCTGAACCATTATGCCTTTAAAATATTAGTACCTTGAAACCTTTGACACAAAGTATTGCTTTTCTTCAGTACTGATTGGGAATACGTTTGAAGGGCATGTTAAAGATGGAGTAAAAAATAATTAAAATGAATTAAAAACCTGTTTTTCTGCCCCCCTTTTTTATGTGCTGCGGACATTAACATTGTAAAAACATTCTAACATCAAAGGTTTACAACCCAGAAATATTACTTTTTGAAAGCTTTACTCCCTCTGTTCCCATTGACTGTAAAACCCATCATAGCTCAAAGTAAAGTTTTCAACAATGTGAGTTAGAACTAACCAAAACATATTGCTGTGGTTGTTCTTTGAATCTAAAATGTGTAGCAGCGCCCTCACAAAGCTCCACCCAAAGCTTCAGGCCAGATTCAAAGCAGCCTTTCTATGAAGGGGGTTTTCTGGAATATATATTTTTATCTGGGTAATCTATTTTTATCCTGGTAAGTGCTGTGGAAACGGAGGGGGCATGAAGCAGTGGTGACTGGCTGGGTTAGACTGGACACGATACTGTATTTCGTGTGTTGGTATGCGCAGAATCCCTTCACATTTGAATTTCTCGTCCTGCCCAGCAAGTTTTTTTTTTCAGAATAGAGGTTGAGGTCACTGAGCTATAGAGACTATTGACAAATCAAACCGTGCCGATTGACCACTGGCACAGCCATCTGTGTCTGTGTTGCTCATGGTGGTGATTGCAGTGTTGGCATATGGAGTAAGCGGTTCACATTTTTTGCTTGATGGTTATATTTTCATAACCCATGGAGAACAGCTTGAAACATCTGTTTAGATGGTGGGTTGACTTAGCCTTTATGTCATCCAATCAAAATACGTCTCCCCCTCAGTCTTACCAAATCAGCTGTGGAGTTGCTGGTTAGGAAGAAACAAATTGACTATACCAGAGGGGTAAAGTCTGTCAGATCTGTTAGCATTATTCCCCTCCTGAGTTGGAGGGGAATAATGCACAGCCTCCCTACCCATATATCCCTGGAATAAACAGGATTTAGGGGGGGATCTGTTGCTCAGAGGGGATTTAAGCTGAATGATGGGGCAGGGGGAGCGGGAGAGAACAAATCAACAGCTGAGGCTCCCAGGGCATCTGTTCTCACTTATACTTTGTATAGCAGTGGTGCTGGGTAAGCACTCCTTTCACAAAGCCAGCCCAAATTAGGTTATAGACATGTTTTATTCACCCTTTATTTACACACACACGCATGCATATATATATATATATATATATATATATATATATATATATATATATATATATATATATATATATATATATATATATATATACCTCTGCAGCTCAGTTATTGGTGTATTTAGATTTCACTTCCATTGTGGAAAAGTCATTTTTTCTGGTCTACCTGAACTGAAAGTTCTAAGAGCAACTCTTTATTTCACCTTTTTCACTTCTTTTGGATGATTTTTATGACTGAATTCAACATTAAACCATTTTTTTTCAATGAACAGAATACCAGCTTGAGTAGAAGAAAAACAGCATGTGATTTTAGCATTAAGATGTATTTTTTTTCCATTGCTATTAATGTAAATATTTGGACTTAATAGTCTTTTCTCCCCGTTTTCTCCAAGAAGGTGACCCCAGGCCTCCAGTCTACCACCATGTACCGGTGTGGGGCTGTCCAGACGGAGGGGAGTCCTACCTGACTCTGGCCTTAGAAGTGGCCCTGATGGGAATGGGCCAGCAGAGGATAATGCCAGAGGGCCTGTATGCCCAGGATAAGGTGATTGTTTATGTATATGTTAGCATTAAAGGCACAGCGCCTCCCAAAAGCAGTCATGCCTTTTTGTGTTTTACCACATTTTGTCGTATTACCACAACAAACTTCAATGTGTTGTAAATTAAGTGCTGAAAACAGTTGTTCCTTTTATATCCAGCCTCAACAAATTAATACTTTGTAGAACAATCCGACAGAAATTTGAGCCCATTCGTCTTTGTAAAACAGAAACGATTCGGCCTTTTAAACGTGTCCCGGCACCATGATGCTGCCACCTTCATGGTCTACCATGGTGGGTAAGGAGGTTCCTGTGTTAGTTTTTGACCACACGTATATTCTGTGTTGGCCAGAACATTTTGATAATTTTACTGTGTTGATCTATCGCATAAAATCCAAATAAACTACACAGGAATTTGTAGTCATGAAAAATCTGAAAAAGTTCAAGGGGTATATAATTACCTTTGCACTGTGCCTTTAAGACAACATGCTGAAGTTTGGATGTTTCGTTCCTCGGTTCATATCGGTGCTTTATTAAAAATATATTCACTGCATATTTAGAAAAAAAGGTTCCTGTTGAAGAGAGTGTTTCCCAGATAGAAAATCACTATAATTTAACATCAGTTGGAAGTAAATGTCAGGCAAAAAAAAAGCTTGGAAAAGGTCATGGCATTTTTCTTTTCTTGATAAACAAGCAGAAAGTCGCAGCACTTAAGTTCTCGGCGCTCTGGAATAAATCCGGGGAGCATTTCTTTGTGTAAATGGTAATCTGCTTTTGAGGGCTTAGCGCGGCTGCTGCGGACCTTTCTTAATGTCATTGGAATTAGCGACAATATTAATGTTTTAGGCAAGAATTGCATTTAAAACCAATCACATGTGTGAAAAGGAACTTGCTGTAGCTGTCTGGAATAGCTGGAATTAATTCCCTGCTGTTACAAAGTGTAGGGAGGAGTATTAAAGTGCCCTGCTGGGTTTTTAAAATATGTCTTAACTCTACTTGGCCTCACAAAAGTTTTCCTATCCCCTTCGAACTTTCACAATTCACATTATAACAGCAAACCTCTGTGTATTTCATTAGGATTTTGTAAGATAAAACACAAAGTTTTGTGAAGTGGTAGAAAAAATGATGCATGGTTTTCAATATCCTTTTTAAACATGCATCTAAAAAGTGGGATGTGCATTTGGTTTCTGTCCCCCTGAGTCAGTACTTTGTAGAACAACCTTTCATTGCAATTACAGCTGCAATGCAAGTCTTTTATAGTCTGATTCTACCCAGCTTTGCACCGCTGAGACTGGAATATTGCTTACTCCATTCTGACTGGGACCGACAGTTTATTAAGTTTTGCTCCCTAATCTAGATTCAGTTTAAACCTTTACTTTGACTGGGCCATTTTAACACATACATGTGATTTCATCTGAACTGCTCTATTGTAGTTCTGGCTGTGCAGGTGAATCTCTGCCTCCAGTCTAAAGTGCTTTTCATGTCTCTAACACCTCCAGTTTTGGTCTTGGTCTCACCTTCCATATGTTTGCTCCTTCCCGTACCTGGTTTGTGTGAAACATTGGCTTTCTTCTTTTGACTATTTCCAGAAAGGTTACATTTTTGTTAGATTCTTCCACCTGAGCTGTGGATCTCTGCAGCTCCTCCAGTTATTATGTTTTTTTGGAGAAACGTTAATTTTATATTAATGCACTGCTCAAAGAGAAATTAAAGGGAAATTTTTTTTAGCCGGAGTTTAATATCAAGTTATTTAAACCTCTGGTCCGTTCATTAGTCTGTTCTGGTATTAATTAAATGAACAACAGGTTCACTAAAGGGGCAGAAATGAGACGACCCAGGACCAGGCAGGGTTCTGATGGAGGAGGCCACAGACCTTCCTCATTTTTCCCTGCTTTTGAGTAGTTTTGCATTTGATGAGGGTCAGTGTTATTACTGATAGTGTGTGTCTCTGACCTAACCAGTGGAAAAAACAGGCCGCCAGAACCTTAAATTCTGGCCTTCTCTGGCAAATGTCAGTGGAGCTCCATGCTGTCAGGCAGGGAGCACGGGATGTACTTGAGGGCATCGGCCCCTCAGGCCAACCTCAAGAGGTGCGTTTCCAATAGTTAGAGCAGGTTCACTCTGAGCTCATGTGACAACACGACTCACTCCATGTCAGTATGAATATCCAGCAGGATTTATTTCCCAATTGAGATCTAATGAGTTTTCAAAGAGTCCCCTTAATATTTTAGGTAGTGTACTTATGAATGCACGGTCAACGCTTCCTTAAAGACATTCAAATTTCACAGATAGATAATATTCCTGTAAATATTGTCTGACTGTAATATGTCCAACCTCTGTCAGGATATTTGAAGACAGCATTTATTTTATTTTCTGTTGTTGTCTCCCCATGATCCAGGTGTGTCGTAACGAAGAGCAGATCGTTTCCAAACTCCAAGAGCTGGAGCTGGACGACCTCCTGGTGCAGACGCTTCGGAAGCAGGCCATACAGCTGCTAGAGGGTACGTCTAACACAGCCCGTCTTCACATATGTTTATGGGGCAGATTGTGCAAGTCAAAATAAATATGACCCAATAATTTGTCTCCCTCTTGGTTTCAGCTGGTCCGTTCAGCGGCCTGGGAGAAATCATCCACAGAGAAAGCGTGCCCATGCACACCTTTGCCAAATATCTCTTCTCGGCTCTGCTGCCACACGACGCAGACCTGGCTTATAAAGTCGCTCTCCGTGCCATGAGGTCAGATATTGTTTCAGTGCTACATGATATACGGCTGAAGTCCTGTGTAAGCATGGAGATTCTCACTGGAGAAAAGCCTTAAGTACACAAAAATAGATAACATGATACAATTGGCCTTATTAAAATTAGGAACAAATACTTATTTACCATACTGCAGCTAAACTAATAGAAAATGATTGTTGCAGTTTTGTTGGTTTATAACATTTATTTATGCTTTTGAATGTTAAATGTTATAATTTTTATTTGGTGCTGGCACTGGTAACATGTAGAAACGGCCTAAGTTGTTTTGCTGTTAAGTTAGCAGCAACGCTTCTTTCAGCCAGCTGACCAGCAGTGGGCCAGCGCCAGGTGGAGAAGAGGATGTGCTTAGTGAAAATCCTGTTTAATATTGACATAAGCGCTGCAGTACGTGTCTTCTATACGTCCAAATCATGTCTCCCTCTTTGCTCGTCCTGCAGGCTGCCTGTTCTGGAGTCGTCGGCAGGCTCCGGGGACGTGGGGCACCCGCATCACGGGATCTCCATCGTCCCCAGCAGATACCCACGCTGGTTCACTCTTGGCCACCTGGAGTCGCAGCAGTGTGAGCTGGCGTCAACAATGCTCACCGCTGCTAAAGGTATCGCTTTGTCTTTGTACTAGGAAGGCAGTTTCAGTCGCTTTAAATAAAAACAGGAAAATTAAGTGATGCAGAGAGGAAAATCTGTGCGCTTGAAGGGGAACAGTAAGACGCTTTGTCACAACATAAAGTTTCCTTAGATAAACTACCTTGTAGTCTCAGAGAGACTGTGTTTTTTTATTATTATAAAAGGAATTAATTTCATGTCAGTCTTCTATAGTTGGGGCATCTTGATCTGTTTTCTTGTAATGGCTTTTCTGGCTGCAGTGATTAATGTTCCAAGCAGGTATTTTATTTTATGACTCATCTTTGATAAATGAGAGAAGCTATTAAATGAGTTCTTCCCCAATAAAATAGGAATTTACTTCTACTGTTATTATAAATTCTGCATGAAGTTGTTGTTTGCGGTAAGAATTAAATAAACAAAATGTTTGGTTTTTCGAGAGCCTCAATTTCTCCAGCAGCTTGAATTTTCCAGCAAAAGCTCCTTCAGTTTCCAGCATGATTATTTCTATACAAGTTTTCTTGTACATTTAGCTGTAATGTTTACGGTTCGGTTTTGTTTTACTGGAGCCTCTTTTAGGCCTATTTCCGTGTGATAAGCTCTTAAAGGACAATTTATATGATGACGGGCCTGAAGGGATCTAAAAAAGTTCGTTTTTCCAGTGTCTGGAAAGCTGCATGATTTCAAAGAAAAAGTGCAAAAATGAAGAAGTTATTAAAACCTCGTATCAAACATTTCTGGGGTGAAGTCCAGATCATATTTGCATCATTACAGTGTTTGTATCACTCCATAAAAAACACACTTGGTTAACATTTTAACCATACTCTACAGGGTGCGTATGGTGAGATGCTCCTTACCAGTATCACAGCATATAACAAACGTCTGTTCCTTCGTCCCCCATCCTGCCTTGTAATTGTGGACGCACTGGCAATATCAAGTTCTTCCTCGGGCGGATATGTTATCTTTCACCAAAGGAAGTGCGAACTGTCCCTTGCTCTTTGGTTACTGAAATATGTGAAATTTGAATCTTGGTTTTTTTCCACTTTGCCAACAGAAAAAGGTCTTCCTAAAACAAACCACTCATTAATATCTCTCCGCTGTCTCGTCTTCTTTTTTTTGTGTCTTGCCTCTAAGGGGACATGTTGAGACTGCGGACGGTGCTGGAGGTCATTCAGAAAAACATCCACTCATCTTCCCTCATCTTCAAACTGGCCCAGGATGCATTTAAGATAGCCACGCCCGCCGACAGCCCGCCGGATATAACCCTGCTCAATGTGGCGTTGGAGTTAGGGCTGCAGGTACTGAGAGTGTGTGTGTGTGTGTGTGTGTGTGTGTGTGTGTGTGTGTGTGTGAGGGCGAGGCTGTAATTGTCACACTCTTACCACAGGAACTTTACCCCAGCTACAGTTTCCTTTTAACACGCTTTGACAGATGTTCAAAGCTCGCTACAAATTACCGTCCCACACAGAGTTAACGTTGTTGACGAGAAGAACCCACATAATGAAGGATCTTGGGTTCTACAGTAAACGCAGAAACCCTACAGATTAGCATCCGGCTGTAGCGTGCCTCGCCTCCGCACTCTGACGTTTAGTGTTTTAATACATGATGCCCAACAGGAGGAGGATAAAGCTGCTGTTCTGTTTGTGTGTTTTCGCAGGTGATGAGAATGACGTTGTCCACTTTGAATTGGAGAAGGAGAGAGATGGTGCGCTGGCTGGTAACCTGCGCCACTGAAGTCGGTATGTTGCACTTTTTTTTTTTTTTTTTTTTGGCAACCCAGTGAAACACAGCAAGTAATTACAGTCCCCGCGGTCCGGTTGGACTTTCAGCTTTAAGGCTGACTTTGGGAAAAAAACAAAAATCAAACATATGCTTGGTTCACCACATGCAGGGATAAACATCAGTTTTCCACAAGGTATTTAATATTTTGATGATGGTGCAGGAGAGAGCTCTTACTTTGGTTGAAAAAAAACAAAACAACGTCTATGAGGAAACATTAAGGAAAATGCCAGAAAAGATTAGGGACAAATGAAAATGATGTAAAGAAACAGGACTAAATATTTATTTTAAACTGTCATGCCATTGTTTTGACAGCAGCTGATATAATGTCAGGTCAGTTTCTGACTCTCATTGGGGAGGAGTCGACTTCCTGAGACAGAAACCATTAAAGTTGAAGGGTCTGCTTGTTTACCCGGCACAGGAGCTAGTTCAAGGTTCAGTTCAAACTTTGTAAAAAATAATTGAATTATTATATTTTCATTAATCAAAATTTTATTAAACAACATCAAAACAATCGAACATACAAAAATGATGCCTTGATTTTAATAGTTTTTACCCATCAGTGTGTTGGTCTGACTTACTCAGTGAATCCACACTTATTCAAAAATCAAAGAAATGTTCATCTACCTCCCTGTTGGCTCTATTGGTTACTTTAAATTCAGGTTAAGTTGAATCTGGTTCTTGAACTGGGTGTAAAATGCCAAACCAATTACCTAAGCAGGTAGTTTTTGTAACTATACAAACCAAATAAAAGTAGCAAAGTACACAAACTATCCATTTAACCTAGGATGCTCCATGCCTTATACGAGAGGTCCAGAATTTTTATATAATGTCGCACTATGTTATCAGTGGCCCTGTACCTCAATGCAAAAATGCAAAGCCAGTGTCAGCATTGTGTTTCAGTATTTGTGGAACCTATAAATAAGAAGACCCAACCACTGGTTGAATAGTAATATTTTTTTAATAAAATGTTCAGAATGCTGTAAAAACTGCTTGAAAATAATCTTGAAATTTGAGTCTGGAAGATTTTGAAATTTAATGAAGAAAAACATGCAGAAACCCCCGTATTTAGTACAATCTTGCTGTTGGCGTAGTTAAAGCTGGTCTCTTCTAGAATGGTCTAGTTTAAATTGATCAAATTTTAATATGCAAATGTTAAAAATTGGATGCAAGTTGTTTGTTTCTATTGCTGGTAGCGATACAAAGAAAACGATTAGTCACAGGGATGCTACATAACCAACGGTTCACGCAGCGATGATTAAGTCATCATGTCTGTTTTCTTTCTTCCCCTCTGGACGTTTCTTTGCGGCCTCTGAAAAACTAGCAACGCACTGAGTGTCCCATGCCATCTGTCTCTCCCATCAGGTCTGCGGGCGCTAGTGAGCATCTTGCAGAGCTGGTACACTCTGTTCACTCCGACGGAGGCCACCAGCATCGTGGCAGCCACCGTCATGTCCCATAACACCATCCTGCGCCTCAGCCTGGACTACCCGCAGCGGGAGGAGCTGGCCAGCTGCGCCAGGACGCTGGCCCTGCAGTGCGCCATGAAGGACCCTCAGAACTGCGCCCTGTCGGCTCTGACGCTCTGCGAAAAGGACCACATCGCCTTCGAGACGGCCTACCAGATCGTGATCGACGCCGCGTCTACGGGCATGACGTACTCGCAGCTCTTTACCATCGCGCGGTACATGGAGCATCGAGGATATCCGCTTCGCTCGTTCAAGCTGGCGTCTTTGGCCATGACTCACCTCAACCTGGCCTACAACCAGGACACGCACCCCGCTATTAACGACGTGCTCTGGGCCTGCGCACTTAGCCACTCCCTGGGGAAGAACGAACTGGCCGCCATCATCCCCCTGGTGGTGAAGAGCGTGCACTGCGCCACGGTGCTGTCCGACATCTTGCGGCGGTGCACCATGACGGCGCCGGGTCTGGCCGGCATTCCCGGACGGAGGAACTCCGGGAAGCTGATGTCGGCGGACAAGGCGCCGCTGCGGCAGCTCCTGGACGCCACCATCTCGGCGTACATCAACACCACACACTCTCGACTTACGCACATCAGCCCGCGCCACTACGGGGAGTTCATAGAGTTCCTCAGCAAAGCGCGGGAGACTTTCCTCTCGGCGCAGGACGGCCACATCCAGTTCGCCCAGTTCATAGACAACCTGAAACAGATCTACAAGGGCAAAAAGAAACTGATGATGTTGGTCCGGGAGCGCTTTGGCTGACCTTAACCCTGCCTCAGAGACCCTGTTCTTGGGAAGTAGTCAAAACTTCTTGGTTTATTTAAGTGTTTTTTGGGATTTTTTACTTCTTTATGTTGAGCCATTTCTTGACCAAGTCATATGGTTTTGTTCTGTTTTTTTTTTTTTTCTTTCTTGAATGTGAACCAAAAAGTGTTCGCTATACTTGCTCTACATACCTGTTATTGCAAAGGAGAGGACCTAAAGTGTCACAGAAGTAAAAAAAAAAAAGGAATCAAACCCATCCAGTTAATATTTGGAATAATTAGAAAATCAAAAGAATGTGATCATAAGAGCAAAAGAAATGTTTGCTTGCTGGTGGCTTATGACCATGATGGATTGGGTTTGGAGTCTTAGTTGAGGTGAAGAAGGTAAAGAGAACTTCATAAAGAACGTAGCAGTAGAACAGTGTTGCTGTCATACCTCGACTGTCAGCTTTAACTTCTGTTAGAAAGAGCCTCTTGTCTCATTCAGGGCTTCCTAGAGGAGCGAGGACGGACTGCAGAACTACCTGAGTTGGTCTCTCTGATGAAAAACTCAACATTTTGATCAGCTGCACGGGAAAGATTACGCTTTACAGAGTGCATGGTTTGAGGATGACGTCCTGGCTGCTTTCGCTAACACTTTAGCCTTCACGTGTACAACAGTATGTTCCTGTATACAGCGTGTCCTTCATGTCACCCCGTAGGTGGACATATGCCATATCTGACTGGCTTAATGTGTTCCTCGTGTCCAGAGATGCCACTTCGCTGCTACTCGGCTGTTTGTGGCCAAAGGTTTGAAAAGCGTAAAACCTCACCGCTAAGATCACCGTTTAGCTAGCACACAATATAATTCTGGTATTTTTAGTTTTGTCACTTGGTGGCACTAAGTTGGCGTTCCTGTGTTTTGTTACAAAACTGTTTGGACCTTGTTCTTGGTTGCAAATGAGTTTGTCACCCAGATCCCTTTTTCCATCACAAGAACATTCACTAAAACCGAGAGTTTTGTCCACTTGCATTGTTTAAACGTAGCCGCCTGAGATTTTACCAGCAAACCGACAGAAGCCATTGTTTGGGCGGTGGAATAACAACGAAACCACATGGCACCCTTAAGCCGTAGCTAAGCTTTATGGGGGGTAATACTTTGAGTTATTGTGCTTTGTGATGAGAAAACAAAAATCAATGCAGATTGTGATCTTTGGTTCCTGAGATAAATTCTCCAAATGGAGAAAGTAGCAGAATCTCCAAACTCTCTATTTCTTAAAAAATGTTGCCGTTTTTCTATTCGTGACCGAATTGCCTTTTTATGTTGCGTTTAGCGCCACCCCTGGAGGGGTAGTTGTATTGCCGTTGTCAGCATGCACAGCGCTGTCACAAATCTGAGCTGCGTGGTGGATTCCAGGGGGAGTCTCAGCAGAACATAGTGGGTGGGTACTAATGAGGACATTTACGTCACCTAGGACTTGGAAAGTCCATCAGCCTGGAAGGTAAGAGGCTCCAGGGCTTAGAATTAGCTGGAAAGTCTCTGTTTGACACTAATAGCCAAATCCAGGTAGTCGCCCAAAAGTAACCACCAAAATGATTCACATACTAGTTAAAAAAAAAATTACGTTTTTGAATCATGTGTTTAAAGGCATTGAAACTTAATACCCCCTTAAATCGATTGTGTACATCTGAATGTCTCCAGTTAATGCTAGCGGCGTTGTTGAGCAAAACTCTCTAGGTCCGTTCCGCTCTAGATTTTATCCAGCCAGAGTAAATAATTTGCTGGTTTTACATCTTTTTATAGTTTTTAATATTTTCAAAGGAAGATTTTTTTTTTTTTAGGTTTTGTTGACTAAGAAGAAAGTTTACCAGAAAACATCTTAAAGTAAAAGATCGTTCTATCTCTTTTAGTTAAATCGTAAGCTTACATTAGCTAAAGCACCTTTTTGTGATACTTCAGTGGTTAAAACTTATTTTGTTAAAAAGTAACCCCAAGAAGCCTAAGTTAATTGATGTTGAGCTAAATTATTAGAGATTTGTTACATAGCAAAGTTAGCATCTTATATGCTAAAATGTTTTTATTAACAGCTTTTTGTTTTTGCAAATTTTACTTCTGCAAATTAGCCCCAAACGTCTATAATAACAGATGTTCGACTGAAATGAAACATTAGTTTTTGGGAGGATTTAGACTAAAGCTACGTAACGTCCATAAACTCCAGTTTGTTGTTCTTGTGATGGAAAAAGCTGTGAGGTGTCCTGTGAATGCTACTGGCTCTCAACCTTCTTTACTGTGAAGAAAAGTGGCCGCTTCCTCAAGGTCTCAAAGACGCACAGCGAACCCTACGAACCCACAAAAGAGACGATATTCAGTCTCAACCCGATAAGTTCGGTGTAAGTATTCGAGGCCACACGGCTTGGCACACAAGGTTCTCCTCTCCTGACGAGGGACGTCCAGGTTCTGTGGCAAAATGTCATTTTCAGCGGCAGTCCAGCAAGAGCTTGAGTCTTTAACTGATCAGACTAAATGTACAAGCACTTCACACAGATACCTCTTCAGTACGCTCCTGCCTGCTTCAGCATTTATTTATTGATTGTTTTAGAACATTTTTTTTTTGTTTTCTTTAATCACTGAGTTTGAAATGGTAGACAAGCAGAATCAGAACCAGACTGTATTTAAAAAAAGGAAAGAAGAGGCTAAAAAAGTAGAAGGGTTCTGGATGGAGGGGCGTTTTCCCGTCTGCTTCGACATTCCATGAGAGCTACTTTCACCTTCCACCCAGGTAGTCGGTCCCAGCTGCGCCTTTTTTCAGATCCGGAGGGCTGCAGGTGGACGGATGGAAAAAGAGGAAAACTGAGGAAAAAAAGGAGAGGAGAGGAAAAAAGGCTAAACTCAGTTCTCAGGGACATCGCTTAAAGAAACGAAACAAAATAGTAGCATTAAGCATTTAAGATATTGTAAATAATAAAGTGTCAATTGAGAAAATTGTAAAGTTATAATTATTTATAATAAGTGTTTGTTTCTCTATTTTTTTTTTTTTTTCCTTCGGCGGGGTGTACTTGAATTGTTTTGAACGGGGGAATTTGATGCCGTTGTTTTTTTGTTTTTTTTTCGTTTTTCTTAAGAGCAAAGATTTCAAGGCATTTCTCAGGTGCTCCTGTGTACATTATTTTAGTTTTTTTTTTTTTTTTTTTTTTTTTGCTATAATATGACGTGTCGTTTTTCTTCAGTTTGCAATGACAAAAGAAAATCAGTTTTCCAAATAGAAAGCAAGTTTTTTCCAGAGTTAAGGAAAAAAGGGAGGCGGCATCCGTTTGTGAACTGATTTGTACTAAACCTGACTATGCAGAACCACTTTGAGGGACTCGTCCTGGACAGAAAACGGAGAAGCGAGGAGGACGAGACCTGGTGGGCCGAACCACTATCAGAGGGGAGGATGGACGGAAGGGGGGGGGGGAATGGGGAGCGGAAGCGTGCTTGTATCGGGTCAATGCGCCGTCGCCGGCCTGCATCTGCTGCAACTTCTGGAGGAGGAGGAGAAAATGAACCAATGGTAGAAAATGCCTTTCTGACCATTCAATGTACAAAGTTTCCTTTTTTATTTTTTTGTGTCTTTCTTTATTTCTGTCCTTTGATATCAGGACCCCAAGCCTTTGGTGTCTTCTTTGCGTGGTTACGCTGCAGTGAGACAGAATGACGCAAAACGTTTGTGTCAGCAGCAGCAGTACCTGATGGCCTGTTCATTCATAATAGCATTTTTAGATCACCCTCCTCAGAGTTAAAAGTTTCCATATTCTTACCACTGATTTTTTTTTTTGTTCCCAGTCGGGGGCGCGTCTTCTATCAGTCTAGGATTTGAAGCGATGCATTGCGGTGTGTTTAGGGGCAGCTGCTTCCTCCATCGTCCTACAGCACAGCGACGTAAGTGTGCTGCAGCAGACTTGTGTCCACACAGTCAGCTTATGCAAAAAAAAAAAAAAAAGTAAAAATGCAAGGTTTCAACATCTTAACGTTAAAAGATTTTCAAAAAAAAAAAGTCCTCGGGTGACACCACTTCACCTACTGCGTAACCCAGAAGTAATTCCTGAGGGTTTCCCCTGTCTTTCTTTGGTTTGTAGGAGATTACTGTTTGATAGTAGAGATGTAGTTGGCCTACCGTTTCCCTGTTTTGGTTTTGTTTCAGATCCATTCTTAACTTAAGGGATAATTGAAAGTGTTTGTTGCCTCTTTGTGCTACTGATTTTGAAAAAGGTATTTCCAGTATTTGTTGCCACAGAAGTATCATAGCTTATCATCACTTTTTTATTTGTACTTTTTCTTTGTGCAGCTTCTTGAGCTACTGTCTATAAAGCAAGATTTTATTACTATTTATGTAACGCTACTACCATTTTATATTGATTTGTGTTGAAATCTCAGTGCTTTTCTATGAATAAAGTGTGAAACACAACGTTGTTCTAAGTTTGTTGGAAAGAAATGAGGCATTAAATGAAGGAAACGCTCCTTCTAGAGACAAGTCTTTGATCCCTTACAGCCTCAATATACTTACAATTATAAATTAAAAAAATCGATTTAAGTAAATATAGGGGAGCGTGGGCATATTATTGGCTAAACACAATTTTTTTTAAGTCTCGTGTATGTTTATCTCCGTGATCTTTTTTTTATTTTAATTACACCAAATTTTTTTTTTTTTTTTTTTTTTTTTTTGCAATTACTGTTGTTTATTGCTGCTATATCATCAATGAATTTAAGATGCAACTTACTGTTGCAGAATTGCACCTGGACGTAGTTCAAGTTTCCATCACCAGATGAGTCCTTCCAATCCAACACTTAGAATGTGTAAAAAAAAAAAAAAATCAGCACCTTAACCTCAAAACCTATTCAGAATCCATCTGTTCAGAATTATCATAGATTTCCCAATGTCTCCCTTTGCAGAAAAACTACAAATAAAGAAGGCACGGTTTTTAAAAATAAGTGCTTCATAAAGTCTGTCTTGCAAAATGTTTGCAGTAACAGGACCTAGAATACTGCTGAGATCCTGTATTATTTATGAAAAGGCTGCAAAAATATATGCAAAAAAAATAAAAATACACCAGTCACATAACTGTCAAAGAATCTTTACAGAACATAAAAATATGTAAAGTTCATCAGTTAAAAACAACGCAGGCTTCACACCATCTCATACCAGCCTAGCAAACAAAATGTTATCTACAGCTAAACCTGGCAGGCATTTTCTTTTTAGATCCGTCAAATATCTGTAGCATGAGTGTCACAGCTCTGTTTCATGCACTGCTACAGGATTTATGGTAAATGGCTTGTACTTGTGTAGCGCTTTAACTAGTCTGACGACCTCCAAAGCGCTTCACACTACAGTCAGTCATTCACACATTCACACCCTGACGGTGGTGAGCTATGTTAGTAGCTACAGCTGCCCTGGGGCAGACAGAGGCAAGGCTGCCATACACCGGCGCCCCCTGGCCACCGCCAGCAGGCAGTGCGGGTGAAGTGTCTTGTCCAAGGACGTAACGACAGAGACAGTAAGAGCGGGGGATCAAACTGGCAACCCGCCAATTTCAGGGCAAACTCTAACCTCTGTGCTACCGTCGCCCCTCGCCCAATTTTCAGCAATTTATGCTGAAAATTGCAACAATAACCCAACAATAACTGATGTAGTCTCACAAAGCAGTCGCTTTGGTCTGGACTTTGACTAGCAATTCAAGGAGCCACTTTTGCCTTCGTTGCTCTAAAAAAAAATGTCAAGCTGCAGGACAGATTTTACACATTTAAATAAACTTAAATATTTTATTTTGAAAGTAATTACTGTAGTAGTAGTTAGCTGAATTTTATTTATTCTGAGTTTGGAAGAAAATGAGTTGTTGTTACAACTTGGATGTCCCATAGACCTGGTTTTTATTTATTTATTCTTTGAGTGTATGTACTTTAATTTAAGTCCAGGCTGTTTTGGTCCAGCAGTACCGAATTAGCCGTTTTGATAGAAAATGTGTTGCACTGCTGTGCCAGGGTGGTCCTATCCTTGCGTTTTTACCCATCCTAACAACCCAGAATTGGTGATAAATGAAGCATGTGCAGCCTTATATAGCTCCATCAATCTCTCGCTCATTTGTCTCTAATCAGAATATTTTTCCTCTATACCCTCCTTCACCGCTTCATTCTCATTCATTACAGATTTCTGCAGAGCCATCTAACCAGACAATCAGGCTATCAAAAAGTGCAAAGAGTGCTTGTGTGCGGGATTGTAAATCTAGATTGATTGGCTGATGATAAATGAGCAGATTTATATTAATTATCCAGACAGATAGATGGAGGACTGATTGCTATGTGCTCAATCTTTTTCTCCCCCAATCTGCCTCCACCTCTCCTTCTCCAGCTTATACAGGCAAAATCACCTAGGACTCTCTCTCTCACACTCACACACACACACACACACACACCTGCAAACCACGTAAAACAAGAGACTGGGGAGTTTTCAGCAACCTCTTTTTGTCCTTCGCTGCCACATCACTCTCCACACAGTCATGCTTTTGTGTGCTTCTGGGCTCAAACACAACACTCTCTGGCAGTCCCCTCTGCAGACAAGACAAATATGCCGGTAACTTTACCAAACTGCTACACTTCCAGGAATATCTGCAGAAGAAACTAAACCATTAGCTTGCCCTGCATGCTAATAGTATACAGGTGCTGGGGAATTACACACAGCCCATGGTCCTTCTTTCTTCTTGAATGGACTGAAGCTGTGATCAAAACTCGGCTAATAGCTACACAGCACAGTAACAGCTCGTTACCGACGCTCCCGTATAATTTAGCTGTTTCTCTTCGCTTTCGGGAAACCAGGCACGGCGGCAGACTGTTCGGCTTCCCGTTTATTAGCTCTGCAGTGGCATTTTTTGGAACTGACAGTGTCAAAGTGTTGGACGGTGGACGTCCACAGTGTCTGCAGCGCCTTTAACTGTTTGTGAAATAATAATCGCACGCATAGGGGTCAACGACGCAGTGTGTTGTGCATTTGTAACGAGTTTACCCTGAGTGCGTCAATACTTTTTAGAACTTCCCTTCACCCTAAATACAAAATGGGTACTAAATGTCCTAAAGGTGGGTAGGAACCACAATAATATGGCAGGGAGCTCCTCCTTGTATCCAAACGAGTACAAATTGATCAAAACTTTCCAAGTATGAAATGGTGATGAGTCGAGTCTTTATTCTCTCATTGCCGCCACTTCTTCCCGTATCTTACACTGTCACAACATCTCTGGTCTAACAAGAGGATGTAGCAATAATGGAAGCAATAACCTTCCCAGTCAGTCTGTATTAGCTTTTGAATTCTATTTCCTTTGTGAACTGCATTAAGGGTTTTGTACAAAATCTGAATTAGTACATATGAATTAGGGTGACCAGATCTCAAAACCCGAATGTGGGACAACAAGGATGCTCGTGAGGGACGATGTGGGACACAATACTGACACTATGGTGACAATGTCACCATAAAATGTTTGATGTCACCGTGACATCAAACATTTTAATTGAACACAGACTGGACATAACATCAATTGATCTTTGCTTGGCCTGGTAGTGTACAACAATGAGCTAGCACAAGTTTATTAAAAATATTTAGCTTCTTTTAAAGTAATAGAATAGAACGGTTAAACTAAAAATGTTTAATAAAGTTCTAAGTTTATCAGCAAAAACCTTTATGCGAAAATTTAATCATGTTTTCCTGATAAACTTTAAAAAGAGCCAAACTTTTAAAGCTGGTAAAGATAAATATTGTTGAAGCTAATCTTGGCTGATGTTTCTTTGTCTGTCTGGCAGACATTTTTGGGTTTGAGTGAAAATGAGTCCACTGGTCAGCAGGAAGCTTTTTCAGATGTACGTTTTTGTGTGACTTGCTTCTACTAAACTTTGGCAAACTTCACAAAAACGCTCTCTGAGAATCGTCTTTCTCTGGCATCGCCCTGTTAGAAAGCGTTGCCCAGTCTTTGTTGAAGCCGCATTGTCTTTTCTTTGACGTAGTTTCCGTTATACAGTCCTATTCAATAAGTTAGAATATTATTGAAAATTTATTTCAGAAACTCATTTCATTAAGATAAGGACATTAGATGGATTAGGTTTTAAAGCCTTTATTTCTGTTAATTGTGATTATTTTTATTTTTCACCTCAAGCTAATAAAAACACAGCATTTAGGATTCGAATGTTTCATCAGACCAATAAAAAGCAACATTTTTCGTGCAGGAATGGGTTCTTAATGAAGAGTATGTTTTATACCGTCATATAGGTTGTGGCTTTTTTTTCAAAAGGTACTTTTAATTTGACAAACAAGCAAGAAACGCATATTCTAATTTATAGAACATGACTGTATTTTGCATACATTAAAATCCTTTTCTCGTGCGGTTTTATTTAACGAGCATCGAGGGCAGGTTGGTCACAACGTGGGGAAATCCTCAGCGAGCCGAGCTGGCTCGGTGAGGATGTCTGCAGCTCTGCTTTCGTTATGTTTCAGAAAAGCACCTGTGGAATATTTCTTTTCTGAATTTGACCCAGTCATATGCGGGACTGGAGCGAAAAATGCGGCACAGTCCCGCATAAATCGGGACATCCGGTCAACCTAATATAAATGTCCATTTTAGCCGTCTACTTAATGCACTAACCAGGAAATCTGTGTCCTGGTCGTAAAGTGGAGGTTTTCATGATTTGACAGGTCGTACAGATCCTGATTTCTTTTGTCCTTAGACGCTATAGCATAATGAAGCAGGAATAAGCAGCAGGGCCCAGTGTTCAAGCTGACTAGTACGTCACTACAGTGCATCTCCAGGGCCTGACAAACCACAGAAGGTGCATTTACTGCAATTGTTCCAAAACAATGAAAAAAGTAAGAAATAAAAACACAACTGCAGAGTTAGATTTGTGTGTGCAGAATTCACACTGATCAGCATTATGACCCCCTGCACATGTTTGTCCTCCTTTTTGCTGCCAAAAGAGCCCTGAGCCATGGAAGTATTGACTCTGTTAAATCCCTGAATGTGTGCAGTAGCATCTGACACCAACATATCATCAGCAAATCCTTTACATCCTGTACGTTGTGAGCTGGGGCCTTCATCGATCAGGTTCGTTCATCCATCTACAGATGCTTGATCGGACCGAGATCTTCGGACTGGGGAGGTCCGGTCAGCACCTCAGGCTCATACTGTCTTGCACTGTTTTAATTAAGGAGGTCTCAGCCATCAGGGAATAGGATTTCCATTAAACGGTAAACATGGTCTTCAACAATACCCTCATTGGTGGTCAGCGTCTTAGTAACATCCCCATTTCTTACCAAAACTCAATGTTTCCCAGCAGAACCGGAAATGAATCTGTGGGTCAATTCCAATGATTATGTTCCAATTTTTTTGCACTTTTCAATGGTGGATATGGATCAGCATGGACATCCTGACTGGTCTTGACTGTAGGCTCACCACTGCTCCTTCCTTTTAATACCTACAGAGCTGCAGTTTTGGAGATGCTCTGACCCAGTCGTCCAGCCATCACAGTTTTATTCTTGTCAAACCCATTCAACTCTTTCCCTTTCTCCTGCTTCTAACCCTCCAACTTTAATGACCAAATGTTCACCAATAAATCCCACCCTCTACTAGCGACTATGATGAAGCGATTACAGGTGTCATTTACTATACCCGCCAATGTTTAAAAGGTCATGCCTGATCTGTGTGTTTGCATCCAAATAACGCCTCCCCTCCCAAACAAAATACAGCTCAGTATGGATACACTTTCACAATCCTTGCTTTTGAAGGAGGAGCGGAAAAGAAGAGAGCAGCTCTAAACGCGGCGCAACTGGAGGGCCACTACCAATCGCCGCTCTGCTACGACGACGTCACACCTTTGACTTCACGCCAGGACCGACGCTCCACTGTTATCTCAGGCTGATGCTATTATTCAAACTGTTAACCGTGTGCAAACTTTGCAGGTGACAGCTGCTGTTTACGGCAACATGGCGGCGGACTGGCGGGAATGGGAAGGTGTCCTCGGCAAAGCGGGATAATCACAGCTGTCAGGGTCTGAGGTAGCGTGAGGCATCTCGGGGTCCAGCTCAGACTGAAGCTGGAGTATCCCCCCCTCTACACACACACACCATGGTTAATAGCGCCTATCAGTCTCTGTCACAGTGGGCTGTGTACGTTCGTTCATGCATGTGGTCCTTGAAAGATACTGTGTGTGTGTGTTTGGAAGGGGCGGTCCCTGATAAAGCGCTGATAGTGTCCATCCATGACAGATGATGTACAGCTTGCTGTCTCTCCAGGCAGATTGGATTTTCAGGCCTGCTGATTTGCTGAGAGATGGAGCCTGGACCTCCTTCAAAGACCCCCCCCCCCCATCCCACCCCCAACACCACCAACCACATACACACACATGAAGGCTCACAGGCACACATCCACCTGTTCATTCTCTGCGCCCAAACTAAGCACATAGAAGCCCGCACACAATGAAATGATTTGTGCATATGTACACATTCAGAGCCACAAACATTGGCAAACACACGCGCAGAAAACACACGCGCACACTTACATATTATTCTCCTGCCAAAGCCTTTAAAGGCAACCATGTGGAAATTGATCTCCATTTCTAAAGAGCACGGATTCATTGTTGCAACCTTCTCGCTGTCTCTCTCTCTCTCTCTCTCTCCCACACACACACACACACACACACACACACACACACACACACACACACAGCATGTCACTTTATTCCCAGATGGCCCACTGACACACAGCCGCAGCCTCTTCAGTCTTACCTGTCGCCAATCAGCGGTGATTTTTGTTCATTTGTCTCCGCTATTTATGGGCCCCACAACAAAAGCCTGTGTGTGTGTGTGTGTGTTCTGTTTGTGTAGGTGTGTTTGTGTGAGAGTGCGTGCGTGTGTGTTTATTGTACTACAGCATCACAAAGGACAAAGATGAATAAAAACCGCTCTTTTTTTTCCACCTCTTTGGCTGCTTTGAGCTTTGTGTAGTTTTGTAAATATTAATAACACTCACTGTTGTGCAGTCTTTAATATGTGGGTGGCTGGATTTCTACATTTCCATTTTACGCTAAAGTGTGCTCAGCCAGCAGACAAACAAAGGATCAAAAAGTGCTCATGCATGGACACCGCGCTGCATCAAAGTGCATTTTGATCCGCACTCACGTTCACCCTTATGCTGTTTTAAACGCTCAAAATGTTGATAAGTGTCTCACGTTTCCCGGGTGAAAATGGTGTGGGAAAGCAGGCACACGGACTAATTGCTGCAGAAGTGGGCAAAATCAACAGTGATCCCTTGATTTGAGAAATTGTAAAACATAATTGTGGCAGTCTGCAAGTACAGTGCTCAAACCTTAAAGCTTTCCTTCTTGATTGTGTGGTTACTTATAAATTAACCAATTAACCTTAACTGAACGATCGGGTTTAAAGTCATAAAGGGACCATTGATTATGACTTTTTTACGCTATGATAGCCCTAAAATTCAACCAGGAGTAGTGCTAAAAAACAAACATAAGTAGCAGAGGAAAAGTTCTTGACTCTGCCCTTATGTTACTCAACCACATACAGTGGCCTGCAAAAGTATTCAATCCCCCTTGATATTTTTCATGTTTTGTTGCTTCACAACCTGGGATTAAAATTGTTTGAGAGTTTGCATCGTTTCATTTACGGAACATGCCTACAACTTTGGACAGGATGTTTTTTTTTTTATTATTGTGAAGCAAACAACAAATAGGACAGGGCGAAAGTAACCTTCAGCTTGTGTCACTTCTTACCAGTACTGTCTAGAGTCTCCTTTTGCAGCATTTCCAGCTGCAAGCAGCTTTGGACCAGTCTTTATGAGCTCCCCACCTCTTGCCGCCGATATTTTTCCTCATAGCTAAATTTCTCCGTCTTCCTTCATGTGGACGGTTCACATGTGAACAACGATCTTGAAGTCTAACCACAGATTCTCAGCTGGAGTGAGGTCTAAACTTTTACTTGACCATTCCAGCACACTTAAATATTTCCCCTTAAATCACTCGAGTGTTATTTTAGCAGTATGCTTCAGGTCGTTGTCCTGCTGGAAGGTGAATCTGCGTCCCAGTCTCATATCACAGCAGACTGACTGACAGGTTCTGTTCAGGAATATTCCTGTATTTACCACCGTCCAGTGTTGTAGTCAAGTCACTATGCCTCGAGTCCGAGTCCAGGTTCGAGTCTCCAGTGTTCAAGTCTGTGTCAAGTCCAAGTCATTAAAAAAAAATCTGAGTCGAGTCCGAGTCAAGTCCACTACTCATCCGAGTCAAGTCCGAGTCGAGTCACTATTGATCCAAGTCGAGTCCTTATTGATCAAGTCGAGTCCAAGTTCCGCACTAAAGTAAGCATAGCCTACATGTTTTTAAACTAAAAAAAAAATCCACACTCCACCACATTGCACTAATAATTTAGATATTAAAATCATACACCAAATAATATTCTAATGACATATTAAAATTACAGCCTAATGATATAAAAAAAAGTCGAGTCTTTTTCTCAATTTCCGAGTCAGAATGATCTGAATGTAGGAGTCCGAGTCCAAGTTCGAGTCATCAGTGCTCAAGTCCAAGTCAAGTCACGAGTCTCTAAATTTAGCTAATGACTCGGACTCGAGTTTGAGTCTCGGACTCGAGTACTACAACACTGCCACCATCCATCTTTCCCTCAACTCTGGCCATTTTCCCAGTCCCTGCTGCTGAAAAACATCCCCTCAGCATGATGCTGCCACCACCATGGTTTCTCTGTTGCGGTGGTGTTCTTAGGGTGACAGGATGTGTTGGGTTTATGCCAGACATAGTGTTTTCCTCAATGGCCGAAAAGTTATATTTTACCCTCATCTGACCAGAGCTCCTTCCTCCATAGATTTTGGGAGTTACCCACGTGCCTTTTTGCAAACGTAAACCATGCCATGTGATAAGATACGAAATTCCTCCATGTCCCACAATGGGTACATGGACATACCATATGCTTTCCATTCAAACATAATGGATGTGTTGGTTCTCTGGGAGAACATCAAAGATTGGGATTTTAATTTATAACCCCACCCTGACTTGTACTCTTCAAGAACTTTGTCCCAGACTTGTTTAGAGAGCTCCTCCTCATGGTGTGATGTCTCTTGCGTACTGGTGTTTGGTGCAACTAGCTAGACGGTGCTGACATTTCAGTCACGGATAGTTTTGCCAGAAGTGTTGATTGTTCTGAATGGAGGAAGTTTAAGAAGGGTCACTGGGCACCGCACTTTGGAGTACTGGCCATCAAACAGACACAGGAGGTTTCAGTTAATAGTTAACAGTGGATTAACAGTGTTGCCTTCAAGATATGAATGGGTGCCCAACGACTCCCTCTGACCTGGATTTGATCTGATTCAATTCTAACGGAGAATTTTTAGGTGTTTAAGACTTTGAAAATCACGGTTTTGTTATCCTCTTGCAGATTTTCACATTTGTTCCTGACCTAAAGGTGAAGAAAATACATCTGATGAATTTATATGTTTGCAGCTTGATTAAATAATAAATCTTGTATAATCTGGTGCCCCTTGGTTAATACTACCCAGCAGTTACCTGTCCTATTTAAAAAGGGCTTCAATGCTGGTTTAAACTACACTGTAAAAAAAAATCTGTTGTTTTTATAGAAAAACTTTGGCAGATGTGGTTACCAGAATCTTTCAGCAAAACATAGTAAAAATGTTAAGCTGTTTACAGAAATACCTCTATATTTTACTTTATGAAACTGTGGACTGCTTGTTATCTTTAAATGTATGTTTAACATCTATTTTTTATTATATATTTTTAGGATTTTTTGTGTCCCTTTTTATTGAAAGTAGGCTGAGAGAAAGGAGGAGGACATGCAGCAAAGGACTGCAGGCTAGAATGGAACCTAGGTCAGCTGAGCCGAGGACTGAGGTGATGGGCTGCGTGTGCTTCTCCTGCGCCACCAGGGTGTCCTAATTGTTACTTTCAAATACATATGATACATTATGACAAAAAAAAAAGTGTAGTCATA
>NC_046366.1:11462894-11475237 GCF_011125445.2 Fundulus heteroclitus
CCTTAAACCGCATCCCAAATGTTAATCCTTTGCATTTTTTTAATGCATTGAAAGCGTTTGTCACCCTGGAAATTGACTAAATCTTCAAATGTATCCCAAAGCCCTTCAAGATTACACAAAATTAAAAAAAGAATTTTGGTAGTTTGGTACCTGAATTTCAATTTAAAGCCTACACAAAATCCATTCAAATATTTAACTTTATTACATAATCAACATTAGTTTAAGCTGTTTATTCTTCCAAGTGAAGAAAGTAACTTCCAAGGTCTGCATGTCTGCAGTTTGAACAGTACAAGGATGGTTACCAACAAATCACTTCTGTAATTGAGTTTTTCTAGCGTAAATAGAAAGGAATGATTGAACTGGTGGAAAAATTGGGTGAAGGTTAAACTTCCAGTCCAAAGGCAAACAATGAAGATAGAAAATGAAGACAGTCAAAAGCACTAATGAAGTTGCAGCAATGTTTATGAGGGGACACCAGGGGTCCCCTCCCTTCAGCCCCTTCTGGTGTGCCGAATTCGTCCAAAACAACCCAAAACATCAGCAGCAGCACAAAAACAAACGGATTTACAAGGATCTGCTTATCTGCCGTTCTGAGCTGCATCCCGGAGCAAAACAGAATTTTGGATTAACTGATCCCCTCTCTGAGCCTCTGTTGTGATTGCAGTAACGAAGTACACGATTTCTGTCTAATAACATGTAGCTTTGTATTTACTACCCCACACCCACAACCACCACCACCAATTTATTAATTCGGCAAATCCAGCAGGGATAAAAAAAAAAAAAAGACCCGGAGTTCTGAGATTGGACACTCATCCTGGTGAGTCTGTTTTTTATTTTTGCAAGGGCCTGCTTTCAGCATATTAAAACCGTTTTTACCCAAATTGTCTGAAAATGTTTTAAGCTTTGAGCTGTTTCAGCCACAGGGTTAGGGTCCGCCAAGGACCAGTCTCCTTCTCTCTGTGAGCTCTGCTGGAACTTTAATTGACTTTAAATCTCTTTTAAAAAGTCTTCTTTTTAAACTGGCTCTTAATTCCAGAGAGCACGGCCATGAGGCCTGTCCACGTTTCTGCCCTGCCTTGTATTGCTTATGATGTGAACCTTGTATTTTAATGCTCATTCCTTCCTATTATTTAGTTATTATTTATTCCTGTTTCCACCTGTACAGCACTTTGATTGCCTTTTGGTTTGCAAAGTGCTTTATAAATAAATATATAAAATAATAACAATGTGTATATGTGATTTGAACATGGTGTTCATGGAGGAATTTTAATTCTCACCTTGTCCTGCATTCCTGACCAATTCCTAGAATATGTCCAGACAAAAAAAAAAAAAAAATCACTCATACCGTTTTATTTTTTTTAACAGTTTATAATGGAGGAATCCAGCTGTAAGGTTTCCCATCATCTGTTCATTTTCAAGCATCTATTCTAAGAGTACATCCTATGGTGTTTACATGTGGATTTTCTTTCCTTTAGTCTATTACACTGAAATCTCTTTATTCTCTTTGGAAATAAACTGTTTGGAATTAAACTCGTCTTTTATTGCAGCAGCATAATCTCGTGCTGAATTATGTTACTGCAACGACAATAATAAAAAAATCCAACCTTCAACTACATTTATTCAGGGGGTGAAAGAACCTCACGTTAAGAAATAAAATCCACAGCGGGACTATTGATGGATCCCCTGCTGCTAATCCTTTGTACAACCCGTAGGGCAGGACTGAGTCTTCTCTAAATGCTTCAGAAGGTTGGGGCATACAGAGCATCTACAGACCAGAAGAACCATTTCATGTTACATTTTAAGTTTTGAATTAAAGAAAAATATCAAACTTTATGGATACAATTGTTTTTAGGGTAGGGGTTGATATTTGTAGAGAATTATGTAAAAGAAAAAGGACATAATTTCCAATCTAGTAACCAAAAGACATAGATTTACAAGATATTCTTTAGGTGTATAATCTATATTTAGAAACATTAGTTGGTTCTTAATCGTGTCTAGCCAAAAGTATTAAGAGCCATTGGTGTAGGTCCAGAGAGCCACTCATGGCTTCGGCGCTGCAGACCCCTGCTGTAGATCCTCCAGGGTCCTCAGTCATCTCCTACTACAGCTTTTAGGGATGGAGACTGACTGGTAGATTCTGGGTCAGTGGGAACATCTCTGCGGTGCTTTGCTCTTATGTTTCAGATCATTACTCAGCTCCACCACAACAATGACCCACTTACGGTCTTCTGCTCGCATCCACAAGGTATTTGTATTTACGATCTAATGGCACATGGATTAATGATGCAACAAGGTTCCCAGGGTCGCAGATCCTCCACCGTGCCGGCAGGAACGGGAAGGTATCATCGCTACAAATGCGGCGCTTTTCCATATATTCACGCTTCGGTTCATGACAAACCCGACCGGAACGCCGAATCTTCGTCTCTTCCGAGCAAAGCCCACGGTTAAAGTCCCAGTGGATCAGGGGTGTCCAAACTAGTCGACACAATGGCTGAAATTGTCAAGTTGAAAGCATTCATGAACCAGAAAAACTTTTATTATAGAATTATAGAGACGGATATATTTCAAGTGTTTATTTCATTTAATTTAAATGATTCTGACTGACGACTAATGAAAACTCCAAATTCAGTATCTGAGTAAATTAGAATATTACTTAAGATCAATACAATAAAAGGATTTCCAGAAATGTTGGCCAGCTGAAAAGTATGAAGATGAAAAGTGTGAGAATGTACAGCGTTCATTACATAGTTGGGGTTCCTTTTCCCTGATTTACTGCAGCAATGCGGCGTGGCATGTAATCAATCAGTCTGTGGCACTCCTCAGGTGTTAAGAGAGCCCAGGTTGCTCTGACAGTGGCCTTCAGCTCTTCTGCATTGTTAGGTCTGGCATGTCACATCGTCCTCTTCACAATACTCTATAGCTTTTCCTTGAGGTTAAGGTCAGGTAAATTTGCTGGCCAATTAAGAAAAGTGATACAATGGTCCTTAAACCAGGTACTGGTAGCTTTGGCATTGTGAGCAGGTACCAAGTCCTGTTGGAAAATGAATTCTGCATCTCCATAAAGTTGGTCAGCAGCAGCGAGCATGAAGTGCTCTAAAACTCCCTGGTAGACGGCAGTGTTGACCTTTGACCTCAGAAAACACAGTTTACATACACCAGCAGATGACATGGCACACCAAACCATCAGCGACTGTGGAAACTTTACGCTGGACCTTAAGCAACGTGGATTCTGTGCCTCTCCTCTCTTCTTCCAGACTCTGGGACCTTGACTTCCTAAGGAATGCAAAATTTACTTTCATCAGAGATATAACTTTGGACCACTCAGCAGCAGTCCAGTCCTTTTTGTCTTTAACCAAGGTGAGACGCTTCTGACGCTGTCTCTAGTTCCAGTGGCTTGACACAAGGACTGTGACAGCTGGAACCAGGTCTAGCATACGTCTGTGCGTGGTGGTTCTTGAAGCTCTGATTCCAGCTTCAGTCCACTCTTTGTGAATATCCCCCACATTTTAGAATGGGTTTTGTTTCACAATCCTCTCCAGGGTGCGGTCATCCCTGTTGCTTGTACACTTTTTCCTACCACATCCTTTCCTTCCCTTTGCCTCTCTGTTAATGTGCTTGGACACAGAGCTCTGTGAACAGCCAGCCTCTTTAGCAATGACCTTCTGTGTCTTGCCCTCCTTGTGCCAGGTGTCAATGGTCATCTTTTTGGACAACTGTCCAGTCAGCAGTCTTCACCACGATTGTGTCGCCTACAGAACTAGACTGAGAGACCATTTAAAGGCTTTTACAGGTGTTTTGAGTTAATTAGCTGATTAGGGTGATGCACCAAGGATCTTCAGTATTGGACCTTTTTACAATATAAAAATTTTCTGAGATGCTGAATTTGGGATTTTCATTTGTCGTCAGTTATAATGATCAATATTAAATGAAATAGACACTTGAAAGATATCTTTCTGTGTGTAATGAATGAATATAATATACAAGTTTCACTTTTTGAGTGGAATTCCAGAAGAAAATCAACTTTTTCATATTCTACTTAAATGACCAGCATCTGTATCACCCTACGTAGTTGCACATCTCTATTTTTAATAACCGTACAGTATTTCTCCCCTATGCTGTAAATTTGCCCTTACTGCACAGTCTCTTATTCTTGCTTTATTTGTATACTTTTTAACCTTTGTTTGAATCTGCATGCTCCAACATGCCTTTCACTTTGCCGCTGGTACACCTGAATTTCCCCACTGTGGGACGATAAAGGATGCTTCTATTTCTGTTATGCAACAAGCTGCAGAACACTGACGGCGGCGTAACGTCACCAGAACAAGGTGCTGACCTGTACCCAAAAACTCAGAAGGCACGTGGTTCACCGATGCATCAGATGTGCATTTCGGCCTCCTGCATCTCTCGATCTCTTTTCAGTCCCTGCCTTGAGAAACCCCGGAACAGTGAGGATCTACTCGAGCTGTTTATTTCTGCGGCTCCTTCATTGCAAAGCATTTCTCTGAGGACTTGAGACTCGCTGTTAAAAACAGACTCCCACACCTTCAGGCAGGACACTGTCTCTCTCCCTGTCCCACTTTCAATCCCACTGACTGTCGCGTCTGTGCCCCATTTTCTTAACCAGGTCTCAGCATTGAATCACACATAATCAATCAAGTTTTTCTTATTATTTTTTTTTTTCACTCTAACCTTTCCTCCCAGCTATAGAATAAGCTTCTGTTGCTACCGGGGACAACGTTTGTGAAACGAGGAGGATTTTCCACCCTCCCAAACTTGCCTGTGGGAGCCTATCCTGCATCCTTCTGTGCCTACGGTGGCCGTCAGAAGTTTGCATGCACTCGTCCTCAGCATGGACCTCGCCCTTACGTAACCAACCCTTCACTTTTCAGGTTGATCAGATGGAACAAAAAAATACAACTTTGAAAAAACACAACTTAGGTGAAGATGTTCGTTACAATCTTCTCAAGGCTGAAATTATAAATTAAGGTTCGAATTGTTGGCAAGTTTCAATCGGCACGGTCCTGGCATAATTCTGTCTAGAAATCTGATCGCTCTTCTCATCACAGCCTGGAAGATGGAGCGGGTTTAAAGATCGACTGACACAGAGAAGATGCTGACCACGATCCAAACTGGCAGCGATCCGAATACTTTCTGGAGAAAAGTTCTTTCATCACACTGAGAATCAACAACTCCTGATGTAAGGTATTCAAACACAGGACCAGCATGGTGGCGGTAGCATGATGCTGAGGGTCTGTTTTGCTAGCCGTGGTACTTGGGAATTGTACATGGTGTGTGGGATGATGAGCCGGCAACATCACCTCTGATCAGCTGCCAGGTGGTTGAAATTTAAGACACCTCTGGTCCCAAACACATAACTTTTTTTTTTTTTTTTTTTCAATGAACCTGTTTTCTCTGCATAAAGCAGGATAACATTAGGGTTCTGGGTTGACCCCAACCTCAGCATTACTGACATTATAGAGTCTGTGCTCCATCTTCTTCCAGCCTGTGATGGGACTACGGTGGAAGTGGTCCCTTGGATGTTCTTGAACATCTTAACCAACTTCCTTTGATCGGAGATGATCGTTTTAGGTCAGCTGGTTCGACACTATCAAAAATGGCTGAACTCATCTTGAAGGGTGGGAACGTGCTGGGCACCAACCTGCTGAAATGAACTTAAGGAAGATGGTTCTAATATCCAGTCAGAATTCGGCCAGGACCTTGTAGGTGCCTACAAAAGCTGTGTAACGGAAACTGATTTAGATATTATTGGGATGTATATTAACATGTAGATTTTACACTGTGTGTATGATGGTGTAGCGGTGCGGATTTAGGAAAATCCTAAACAAATAAACGTGCTTATTGGCAACATAAAGCAGTAATGATTTTTTTTTTTTTAAACATCCAAACCTAAAGTGGAATAAATCCTATTTAGGAACAATAGCACAAAAACAACATAGGAGATGTTAATTGTGCTGATTTGCTCAGCCAGGATGTCAGGGGGGCCGACGTTGTTCCTAAAAATCTAAAGTGTCGGGACTTTAACAAAAGAACCTTTGACAAAACCCTTCAAAGCAAATCTTCATTTGTTTTTTTTCTATTTTCAAAAGGAACTACTATGTCCGATGACAAGCTTAGTTATAGATCGGTGTATTGAAGTATTGAGATGTGTTTAATACATTTGTAAATGCCAGATTAACGTCGCTTGGATAAATGCGGAAATCTTAATACATCATCATCCGAGCTGTTTTAGAGCTTTCCCAACAGATCGAATATGATCGCCAACATGGTCCCGCAGCACTTAAGATGGGCTCTGCGGGCACATCTACTTGCTAAAATCATGCGATTGCTTTTCAATCCAGACACATAATCCCATCCTGGTCAGATAAACACATCATGGTTGAAGAGAAAAAAAATCTCTCATCTTAGAGAGGCAACATGTTTATCCTGAACAGCTGCGCGATATGGGATGTTTTTCTATCCTGCAGTAACACAGACGGAGCCGTTTTGGTGGTTACCCTGTATTTAAAAGCAGATACTTGATTTTGTTTTATTAAATAATGCATTTCGACATAATATACATTCTCCGTTTCATCTTCATGCTTGTTTGGTGGCAGACTTGGAGTGCCGATGCACAGCTTCGACGAAGGCGGCGACGTTCTCTGGGTCCATGTCGGGGTAAAGGCCGTGGCCGAGGTTAGCGATGTAGCCCCTCGTTCCGAAACCCTCCAGCATCTTCTTCACGATCTCTGAGATCCGTTCCTGAAGGGGAGGAGCATGGAGGCAGAGGGTGAAGTTAGGCATTAGGGGATTACCTCTTAGGAGGAGGACTGTTGGAATTACTTACAGTCCCTTTGCCAAAGTCTTTACACCCCTTTACTTTCCTCGCCCCCCATTTCTGTCACATCACAAGCTAACTCTCTGTAGCTAGCTGACAGACCAAAACTAAGCAGTGGATAAATTGTGACGTGGGAGAAAACTGACGCAGGGTTTAAAACATTTAAACAAATAATAAAATCTTAACTCATGGCACCACCTTTCACCCCCCTCCCAGACCTGACAAGTAGAAACTACTGATTCTTCTGAGCTAAAAATCCAAACACTTTTTCCACGCTTCCCCATCAGGTGACTTGCATTAACCAGCGGCCTCTTGGCTGCATGTGTGAATAAAGCTCTCTTAGCGCCCCCCCCTCAGTGCAGGTGGACAAACGTGTTTTTGTAGGTCTGCAGCTGTGCTGTAGCTTTGCTACTTAAGGATGACGGATGGAACGCAGCTCTTATACTTCACCACTTTGTGTTGGTCGATCCCATAAAAAAAAAAAAAAACTAGAAAATGCTCATCATTTGGTGCTTGTAAGAAAAAAAAAAATGTGAAAAAAAAGGTTCAAGTGACCTTTGAGTGGTTAGAAGACGGGTCGGTTTGAGCAAGAAGGAGGGGCTAAATTAAACAGAATATGAATTATAGATGGCAAAGGCAAATAATTTAAACAGGCTACGTGTCACCGTTTTTCTGTTTCTGAGAAAAAAAAAAAAAAAAAAAACTACAAATCTAAACAGAGAGGAAGTAGAAGTTACCTTTGGAGCATACAGAGCACAGGGGTCCATGTTTCCCTGCAGGCTGACCTTCCCACCTGTGCGCTCCCTGAACACACACACACACACACATATATACACACACGTTAATCCTTTAACCAACAGGTTAAGTATTTGATGAGTGGAGCAGGAAACGCAAATGTTTGTTGACTCAAATCCTGCACCCAGTGACAAACAAGGAGGGGGGGAGGGAGGGGGGGTTGACAGCAAATGGTTAACCTGCTGCTTTGGAGACAGCAACAGAACCACAATCACTGCTTCAACTGGATACATACGCATTCAGCAGGAACAAAAGTGCGAGGAGGTTTAAATAAGCTGTGTGTGTGTGTGTGTGTGTGTGTGTTACCGTGCTGCTCGTGGGTCAATGGTCCAGTCCAGCCCCACCACCTCGTAATGAGACTCAGAAAGCTCCTCTAGCGCGTAGTGGGCATCCTTCGCAAACACGATCTGGAACAGCACAGGACGGCCAAACCACAAGACAGTTAATGCCGATCCAACTTTAATGAAATGCTGCCGCCTACAGGTGATCACGGGTCATAGCATTTGGCATCGTTTTTATTGATCCCATTAGGGATTAGGTGTTATTTTAGTAACACTATGCCAGTAAGGGAACACAAGAGACCTGAATTTGCTAAATCACAGGTACTAACGCCCGGTGAATAAATGGGATCATACATTTAGAGGGTTGCTCTTGTCGTTCCTGGTGACATGTTTGCACTTTAATCAGAGGATGTGTACTGATCTAAAAGCATCTTCGGACATGGCGTCTCTCACCATTGGAACATCCTGTCCCTTCTCCTTAAGTCTGTCCTTGACGCGGCGATGCGATGTCCCGCAGGTACGGCAGGGAGAACTCCTTGAACTCCACAGGCCCCAGGATGCCGGCATGGGACTCAAACACCTGCAGCGCCTGGAGAACACAGCAATCCACGCCGTCAGGCGTTAGGCAAACCGTAGGACAACACAGGCGTTCTTTTTCCACGTTTTACATCAAGACCAGCGTCTTGTTCCCGCAAATACGGACGGACGTCCTTTAGGTAAAATTAGCCGCTGCTGGTTGAACTCTGTGCTCAGTGTTAGTCAAGCTGCTCCTGGTTCCTGAGTAACAACCCTCCCTTCCAGTTAACTTCTACGTGTGCATTAGGCGTAAGCATGTAGGCGGCGGACTCTTGTTGGAAGTGGTTGAGTAAGGGCAGCATGATGTGAGTCACTGACAGGCTCATTGCAGAGGTTTTTTTTTTTTACCCATGTTGCACTGTAACAAAGCTGGAAGCGTGGTCTTTGTTCAGAAAGACGACATAAAATCAGTCTGCTGCTTAGAATGAAAGTCCTTGGCCTTTGTCACATTTCAACAAGGACACAGCAAACATGTAGGAGATGGTGTTCTGGTCAGATGAGACATATTTTTTTTTTTTTTTTTAACACCTGGAGGATAGCCAATCCCACTGAATACACTATCCCCGTGGTAAAAGACATCACGCTGTGGGCTTAAGCCAAAGCAACCCTGGAAGAAAAGCTTCGACCATAAATATACGAGCCAGAGCTACAAGGTGACGCTTTCAGTCGTGGTATCGTTATGTTGGGTGGCCTAGGTAAAGTCCAGCACTAAATCTAATTGAGAATCTGTGGGCAAGACTTGAAGATTCTTGTTTACAGCGAGTCTCTATATAAAAACTTAGATTGAGCTATTTTGCAAAGAATAATGGAGAAATATTTAAGTCTAGATGAGTAAAGGTATTTCATACCGCACCTCAAAAGGACCTGCAGCTAAAAGTAGCTCTGCAAAGTCTGGAGGCCTGAATACAAATGCAAACAACAATTTTCACTTTTTTCCCCACATTTTCACTAGTCTTTTGGAACAATCAAAAAAAATAAAACCATGTTAGTTACAATCGCGTCGGTCTGAGAAAGAAACTCCCATTAAAACACGTTGATGCCTGCGGCTGTAACGGTTAAAAAAAGTCTAAGGGATAAAACCTACTGCTGCCAGGCTCTGTAGATGCTTTAGAACGTATAATTATATGCCTGCTATAACCAAACTACAAAATGTAATCCTCTAGACTCAACTGTAACAAGGAAGCTTTGCGGGTTTTTTTTTAGGAAATCAAAAGGAAAATGCCGAGTCAGCTGCACTTCCTGCTGATGCTAAGAAAAACGGTTTCCCTGAAGACTGTAGGCGGGAGCTGCTGCAATCAGCGGATGACGTTTTTCCCCCGTACCTCCCATCCACTGCCCTGCCCCGCGTGAATCACGCTCCTCTTAAGTGTATTTGGAGTGGCGGCGCGGCGCGTCACTGCGTGTGCTCTGACCTGCGCCCCGGCGGCGACCTGACCCAGCAGGTACTCGACGATCACGTCCGTCAGCATCCTCAGCAGCAGGTGGCTGGGCTCGGGGTGCCGGTACAGCCAGCGCTTGGCCTTGGAGTGGGTGCTGGAGCCCCCGCCTTCGATCATGTACGACATCAGGGTCCACTGTGGAGCGACAGCGGACACAAGCGTTGTGAACACCGCACGCTGGACTTTTCCCACACGTCAACAAGGGATGGGCCTCGGCCCGCCTCTCACCGGAGCTCCTGTGAATCCGATGAGGGGAACCTTTCCTTCGATCTTGTGTCTGGTCAGAGTGATGGCCTTGAAGACGTAACCCAGCTCTTTGTGGACGTCCACGTTGGGCTGGAGGCGCTGCAGGTCCTCGGGGTCCTTCAGCGGGTCGGTGAATGTCGGACCCTTGCCAGGCAGCATCTGGACGTCCAGACCCATGGCCTGGATGGAGAAACGACACATTTAGACACTCATCCATATACATTTATCTTCTGGTGTGTAAATATTCTCACAGTAAGATCCTGCTAGGCTGACTATTAGGGCAGGACCATACAGAAAAAAAGCATATCGATAGAATAGAAATCATATGAATTGATAATTAGAAACAAATTCAAAACATATTTTATGTGCAGCCCTGACCATTTCATGCTGTTGCTTAGCAACCTATTTTAGATATAGTACACATAAACACTGAATTCAAACTCAACCCTTTATCCAACCAACTTTTTACCAAAGAAAAAAAGAATGTGTGCTCTGTGAAGGGGGCGGAGCTTGGTTCCTGGGTCTGCGTTTCTGATTGGTTGGGAGGATGTAATGACTAATATTAACCTACATGGTTAAAATGTGAAAGGAAGGAAAACTGTTATTCTATTGAACTTTTTACTGACCCTTTTTTCTGTCATCGATATACGTCTATGGATCGATATATTGTTATTAAATTATCGTCCAGCCCTACACACAAGTCTACTACTAGGGCAACGTGAGACACTATAGGAAAATGAATTGACCTAAAAAAATAAATAAAAGGGAAAAACTTTAAAAAAAAAAAAAAAAGTGAAATTTTAATTATAGCGAGCTGATGTACATCACATCATTTCTTCATTATCAGAGCCCACAGCATGACGGAGACGTTGTGTTTAGGGTCATGTAGCGTGTTAGCTTTCTGCCAGCACCATAGAACAATTAGTTCAGCTTTTTATATCTGAACAGCAAGGCTGCATTTATTCTGAGATGAATTGACACAAAGGAAGACTCTGATTTTTCTGATTTTTATCAGTAAAATATATAACCATGTACTCTTTTCCTTCCACTTGACAATGCCCACTGAAGAAGGTGTTTGTAACGTCACAAAATGTGGAAAAGCTGCTACCTTTACCAAACACTGTACAGACACCTAATTTCTTTCATGGCCTGTTAAAGACGGTTTACATGAAACAGCCTGAGAAAACATTTTTAGCTAATGGCTGCCCTACCTGTGGGATGACGAGGATGTCGGAGAAGATGATGGAGGCGTCAAAGGGAAAACGTCTCAGAGGCTGAAGGGAGAAAAGATTAGAATTTTAGGAGGATAAAAAAAACAACATGATTATTAACCTAAGGAAGCTAACGGCCCAGTCATGGCTGGATAATGACGGCGGGTAAATTAAACCATGCCCCACATTTTGTAAAGTTCTGTTCCTTAAAGCTAATTTGTTCCAACAAACGTGGCGAAGCAAAGCTAATCCACAGCATCCACTAATTCTGACAGAAAAAGGACCCCCCCCCCCTCCCAACACACACACACCATATTTACTTATCCTTTAACTTTCAGTAACAAATAATCCAAAAATGACAATTTAATGCAACCTGCTGCCGGAAACACAGAGGAGCATTTTCAACAACAGAACCGTCCTGGTGGCGGTGTCGTTCCAACCGGACCAGTCTTGGGTTTTACCTGCAGGGTGAGCTCGCAGCAGGCCTCGGGGGACCTACACGTGTCAAAGAAGTCCTTCCCTGCCCGGACCTCACGGAACTCTGAGGATTAACATTCAGCAGAAGAAGAGCGGTTATGGATCACCGCGACAACGACAGACAAAACAATCAGTCCACCCCCCCCCCCCCCCCACAACACATCGGTACCTGGTAAGTATCTCCCAGCCTGCCTCATGCACCACACGGGGACGTGTTCGGGCTCCTCTCCCTCGCGCTGCTCGCAGGAATGTATCATTCTTCAGCTCGGGGAAGTCTTTGGGGCTGGGTGGAAGAAACATCCAGTTAGAGACGCACAGAGGAACCGAGCGATGACCTCAACCTGCTGATTTTCAGCTCAACGAGGCCCCCGGACGGCCATCGGAGCCAGAGAAACGGATCTTTTGAGTGCGGACGCTGTTACTAAAGGGAAGCAGACTCAAAGTTAAAGCGTGTTATGTCGATAAACGGAGTCAGGGGAACAA